>NW_025423798.1:0-38749 GCF_020740605.2 Lemur catta | reverse complement strand
CGGGGGTTAGGGTTAGGGTTATCATCAGGCCTAGGATAGTGTTAGGGTCTGTAGGGTTAGCGCATCAGCCCTAGGATAGTGTTAGGGTTAGGGTTAGGGTTAGCATCAGCCCTAGGATAGTGTTACGGTTAGGGTTAGCATCGAGCCTAGGATAGTGTAACGTTAGGGTTAGGGTTAGCATCAGGCCTAGGATAGTGTTAGTGTTAGGGTTAGCATCAGCCCTAGGATAGTGTTAGGGTTAAGGTTAGGGTTTATCATCAGCCATAGGATAGTGTTAGCGTTAGGGTTAGCCTCAGCCCTAAGATAGTGTTAGAGTTAGGGTTAGGATTAGCATCAGCCCTAGGATAGTGTTAGGTTTAGGGTTAGGGTTAGCATCAGCCCTAGGATAGTGTTGGGGTTAGGGTTAACATAAACCCTAGGATAGTGTTAGGGTTAGGGTTAGTGGTTATCATCAGGCCTAGGATAGTGTCTAGGGTTAGGGTTAGGGTTAGCATCAGTTCAAGGATAGTTTTAGTGTTAGCGTTAGGGTTAGCATCAGCCCTAGGATAGTGTTAGGGTTAGGGTTAGGGTTAGCATCAGCCCTAGGATAGTGTTAGGGTTAGGGTTAGCATCAGCCCTAGGATAGTGTTTAGGGTTAGGGTTAGGGTTATCATCAGGCCTAGGATAGTGTTAGGGTTTAGGGTTAGCATCAGCCCTAGGATAGTGTTTAGGGTTAGCGTTAGGGTTAGCATCACGCCCTAGGATACTGTTAGGGTTAGGATTACATCAGCCCTAGGATAGTGTTAGCGGTTAGGGTTAGGGGTTAGCATCAGCCCTAGGATAGTGTTAGGGGTAGGGTTAGCCTCAGCCGCTAGGAGAGTGTTAGGGTTAGGGATAGGGTTAGCATCAGGCCTAGGATAGTGTTAGGGTTAGGGTTAGGGTTAGCATCAGCCATAGGATAGTCGTTAGGATTAGGGTTAGCATCAGGCCTAGAATAGTGTTAGGGTCTTAGGGTTAGCATGAGCCCTAGGATAGTGTTAGGGTTAGGGTTAGGGTTAGCATCAGCCCTAGGATAGTGTTAGGGTTATGGTTAGGTTTAGCATCAGCCCTAGGATAGTGTTAGGGTAAGGGTTAGGGTTAGCTTCAGGCCTAGGATAGTGATAGGGTTACGGTTAGAATCAGCCCTAGGATAGTGTTAGGGTTAGGGTTAAGTTTAGCATCAGCCCTAGGACAGTGTTAGGGTTAGGGTTAAGGTTAGCATCAGCCCTAGGATAGTGTTAGGGTTAGGGTTAGGGTTAGCATCAGCCCTAGCATAGTGTTAGTGTTAGGGTTAGCATCAGCCCTAGGATAGTGTTAGGGTTAGGGTTAGGGTTAGCATCAGCCCTAGGATAGTATTAGGGTTAGGGTGAGGGTTAGGGTTAGGGTTAGCATCAGCTCTAGGATAGTGTTAGGGTTAGGGTTAGGGTTAGCATCAGGCCTAGGATAGTGTTAGGGTTAGGGTTAGCATCAGCCCTAGGATAGTGTTAGGGTTAGGGTTATGGTTATCATCAGGCCTAGGATAGTGTTAGGGTTAGGGTTAGCATCAGCCCTAGGATAGTGTTAGGGTTAGGGTTAGGGTTAGCATCAGCCCTAGGATAGTGTTAGGGTTAGGGTTAGTGTTAGCATCAGCCCTAGGATATTATTAGGGTTAGGGTTAGCATCAGCCCTAGGATAGTGTTAGGGTTAGAGTTAGGGTTAGCACCAGGCTTAGGATAGTGTTAGTGTTAGGGTTACCATCAGCCTTAGGATAGTGTTAGGGTTAGGGTTAGGGTTAGCATCAGCCATAGGATAGTGTTAGGGTTAGGGTTAGCCTCAGCCCTAGGATAGTGTTAGCGTTAGGGTTAGGGTTAGCATCAGCCCTAGGATAGTGTTAGGGGTAGGGTTAGGGTTAGCATCAGCCCTAGCATAGTGTTAGTGTTAGGGTTAGCATCAGCCCTAGGATAGTGTTAGGGTTAGGCTTAGGGTTAGCATCAGCCCTAGGATAGTATTAGGGTTAGGGTTAGGGTTAGGGTTAGGGTTAGCATCAGCTCTAGGATAGTGTTAGGGTTAGCGTTAGGGTTAGCATCAGGCTTCGGATACTGTTAGGGTTAGGGTTAGGGTTAGCATCAGTTCAAGGATAGTGTTAGGGTTAGCGTTAGGGTTAGCATCTGCCCTAGGATAGTGTTAGGGTTAGGGTTAGGGTTAGCATCAGCCCAAGGATAGTGTTAGGCTTAGGGTTAGCATCATCCCTAGGATAGTGTTAGGGTTAGGGTTAGGGTTAGCATCAGGCCCAGGATAGTGTTTGGGTTAGGGTTAGCATCAGCCCAAGGATAGTGTTAGGGTTAGGGTTAGGGTTAGCATCAGCTCTAGGATAGTGTTAGGGTTAGGGTTAGCATCAACCCTAGGATAGTGTTTGGGTTAGGGTTAGGGTTAGCATCAGCCATAGGATAGTGTTAGGGTTAGGGTTAGCCTCAGCCATAGGAGAGTGTTAGGGTTAGGGATAGGGTTAGCATCAGGCCTAGGATAGTGTTAGGTTTAGGGTTATGGTTAGCATCAGCCCTAGGATAGTGTTAGGGTTAGGGTTAGCATCAGGCCTAAGATAGTGTTAGGGTTAGTGTTAGCATCAGCCCTAGGATAGTGTTAGGGTTAGGGTTAGGGTTAGCACCAGCCCTAGGATAGTGTTAGGGTAAGGGTTAGGGTTAGCATCAGGCCTAGGATAGTGTTAGTGTTACGGTTAGAATCAGCCCTAGGATAGTGCTAGAGTTAGGGTTAAGTTTAGCATCAGCCCTAGGATAGTGTTAGGGTTAGGGTTAGGGTTAGCATCAGCCCTAGGATAGTGTTAGTGTTAGGGTTAGCATAAGCCCTAGGATAGCGTTAGGGTAAGGGTTAGGGTTAGAATCAGGCCTAGGATAGTGTTAGGGTTAGGGTTAGCATCAGCCCTAGGATAGTGTTAGGGTTAGGGTTAGGGTTATCATCATTCCTAGGATAGTGTTAGGGTTAGGGTTAGCATCAGCCCTAGGATAGTGTTAGGGTTACGGTTAGGGTTAGCATCAGCCCTAGGATAGTATTAGGGTTAGGGTTAGGGTTAGGGTTAGGGTTAGCATCAGCTCTAGGATAGTGTTAGGGTTAGGGTTAGGGTTAGCATCAGCCCTAGGATAATGTTAGGGTTAGGGTTAGGGTTAGCATCAGCCCTAGGATAGTGTTAGGGTTAAGGTTAGCATCAGCCCTTGGATAATGTTAGGGTTAGGGTTAGGGTTAGCATCAGCCCTAGGATAGTGTTAGGGCTAGGGTTAGCATCAGCCCTAGGATAGTGTTAGAGTTAGGGTTAGGGTTAGCATCAGCCCTAGGATAGTGTTAGGGTTAGGGTTATCATCAGCCCTAGGATAGTGTTAGTGTTAGGGTTAGGGTTAGCATCAGCCCTAGGATAGTGTTAGGGTTAGGGTTAGCATCAGCCCTAGGATAGTGTTAGGGTTAGGGTTAACTTAAACCCTAGGATAATGTTAGGGTTAGGGTTAGGGTTATCAATAGGCCTAGGATAGTGTTAGGGTTAGGGTTAGGGTTAGCATCAGCTCAAGGATAGTGTTAGGGTTAGCGTTAGGGTTAGCATCAGCCCTAGGATAGTGTTAGTGTTAGGGTTAGGGTTAGCATCAGCTCTAGGATAGTGTTAGGGTTAGGGTTAGCATAAGCCCTAGGATAGTGTTAGGGTTAGGGTTATGGTTATCATCAGGCCTAGGATAGTGTTAGGGTTAGGGTTAGCATCAGCCCTAGGATAGTGTTAGGGTTAGGGTTAGGGTTAGCATCAGCCCTAGGATAGTGTTAGGGTTAGGGTTAGCATCAGCCCTAGGATAGTGTTAGGGTTAGGGTTAGGGTTAGCATCAGGCCCAGGATAGTGTTAGGGTTAGGGTTAGCATCAGCCCAAGGATAGTGTTAGGGTTAGGGTTAGGGTTAGCATCAGCCCTAGGATAGTGTTAGGGTTAGGGTTAGCATCAACCCTAGGATAGTGTTTGGGTTAGGGTTAGGGTTAGCATCAGCCCTAGGATAGTGTTAGGGTTAGGGTTAGCCTCAGCCCTAGGAGAGTGTTAGGGTTAGGGATAGGGTTAGCATCAGGCCTAGGATAGTGTTAGGGTTAGGGTTAGGGTTAGCATCAGCCCTAGGATAGTGTTAGGATTAGGGTTAGCATCAGCCCTAGGATAGTGTTAGGGTTAGGGTTAACATAAACCCTCGGATAGTGTTAGGGTTAGGGTTAGGGTTATCATCAGGCCTAGGATACTGTTAGAGTTAGGGTTAGGGTTAGCATCAGTTCAAGGATAGTGTTAGGGTTAGCGTTAGGGTTAGCATCTGCCCTAGGATAGTGTTAGGGTTAGGGTTAGGGTTAGCATCAGCCCAAGGATAGTGTTAGGGTTAGGGTTAGCATCATCCCTAGGATAGTGTTAGGGTTAGGGTTAGGGTTAGCATCAGGCCCAGGATAGTGTTTGGGTTAGGGTTAGCATCAGCCCAAGGATAGTGTTAGGGTTAGGGTTAGGGTTAGCATCAGCCCTAGGATAGTGTTAGGGTTAGGGTTAGCATCAACCCTAGGATAGTGTTTGGGTTAGGGTTAGGGTTAGCATCAGCCATAGGATCGTGTTAGGGTTAGGGTTAGCCTCAGCCCTAGGAGAGTGTTAGGGTTAGGGATAGGGTTAGCATCAGGCCTAGGATAGTGTTAGGGTTAGGGTTAGGGTTAGCATCAGCCCTAGGATAGTGTTAGGGTTAGGGTTAGCATCAGGCCTAAGATAGTGTTAGGGTTAGGGTTAGCATCAGCCCTAGGATAGTGTTAGGGTTAGGGTTAGGGTTAGCATCAGCCCTAGGATAGTGTTAGGGTAAGGGTTAGGGTTATCATCAGGCCTAGGATAGTGTTAGGGTTACGGTTAGAATCAGCCCTAGGATAGTGTTAGAGTTAGGGTTAAGTTTAGCATCAGCCGTAGGATAGTGTTAGGGTTAGGGTTAGGGTTAGCATCAGCCCTAGGATAGTGTTAGGGTTAGGGTTAGGGTTAGCATCAGCCCTAGGATAGTGTTAGTGTTAGGGTTAGCATAAGCCCTAGGATAGTGTTAGGGTAAGGGTTAGGGTTAGCATCAGGCCTAGGATAGTGTTAGGGTTAGGGTTAGCATCAGCCCTAGGATAGTGTTAGGGTTAGGGTTAGGGTTAGCATCAGCCCTAGGATAGTGTTAGGGTTAGGGTTAGCATCAGCCCTAGGATAGTGTTAGGGTTAGGGTTAGGGTTAGCATCAGGCCCAGGATAGTGTTAGGGTTAGGGTTAGCATCAGCCCAAGGATAGTGTTAGGGTTAGGGTTAGGGTTAGCATCAGCCCTAGGATAGTGTTAGGGTTAGGGTTAGCATCAACCCTAGGATAGTGTTTGGGTTAGGGTTAGGGTTAGCATCAGCCCTAGGATAGTGTTAGGGTTAGGGTTAGCCTCAGCCCTAGGAGAGTGTTAGGGTTAGGGATAGGGTTAGCATCAGGCCTAGGATAGTGTTAGGGTTAGGGTTAGGGTTAGCATCAGCCCTAGGATAGTGTTAGGATTAGGGTTAGCATCAGCCCTAGGATAGTGTTAGGGTTAGGGTTAACATAAACCCTCGGATAGTGTTAGGGTTAGGTTTAGGGTTATCATCAGGCCTAGGATACTGTTAGAGTTAGGGTTAGGGTTAGCATCAGTTCAAGGATAGTGTTAGGGTTAGCGTTAGGGTTAGCATCTGCCCTAGGATAGTGTTAGGGTTAGGGTTAGGGTTAGCATCAGCCCAAGGATAGTGTTAGGGTTAGGGTTAGCATCATCCCTAGGATAGTGTTAGGGTTAGGGTTAGGGTTAGCATCAGGCCCAGGATAGTCTTTGGGTTAGGGTTAGCATCAGCCCAAGGATAGTGTTAGGGTTAGGGTTAGGGTTAGCATCAGCCCTAGGATAGTGTTAGGGTTAGGGTTAGCATCAACCCTAGGATAGTGTTTGGGTTAGGGTTAGGGTTAGCATCAGCCATAGGATCGTGTTAGGGTTAGGGTTAGCCTCAGCCCTAGGAGAGTGTTAGGGTTAGGGATAGGGTTAGCATCAGGCCTAGGATAGTGTTAGGGTTAGGGTTAGGGTTAGCATCAGCCCTAGGATAGTGTTAGGGTTAGGGTTAGCATCAGGCCTAAGATAGTGTTAGGGTTAGGGTTAGCATCAGCCCTAGGATAGTGTTAGGGTTAGGGTTAGGGTTAGCATCAGCCCTAGGATAGTGTTAGTTTAAGGGTTAGGGTTATCATCAGGCCTAGGATAGTGTTAGGGTTACGGTTAGAATCAGCCCTAGGATAGTGTTAGAGTTAGGGTTAAGTTTAGCATCAGCCGTAGGATAGTGTTAGGGTTAGGGTTAGGGTTAGCATCAGCCCTAGGATAGTGTTAGGGTTAGGGTTAGGGTTAGCATCAGCCCTAGGATAGTGTTAGTGTTAGGGTTAGCATAAGCCCTAGGATAGTGTTAGGGTAAGGGTTAGGGTTAGCATCAGGCCTAGGATAGTGTTAGGGTTAGGGTTAGCATCAGCCCTAGGATAGTGTTAGGGTTAGGGTTAGGGTTATCATCAGGCCTAGGATAGTGTTAGGGTTAGGGTTAGCATCAGTCCTTGGATAGTGTTAGGGTTAGGGTTAGGGTTAGCATCAGCCCTAGGATAGTGTTAGGGTTAGGGTTAGTGTTAGCATCAGTCCTAGGATATTATTAGGGTTAGGGTTAGCATCAGCCCTAGGATAGTGTTAGGGTTAGAGTTAGGGTTAGCACCAGGCTTAGGATAGTGTTAGTGTTAGGGTTACCATCAGCCTTAGGATAGTGTTAGGGTTAGGGTTAGGGTTAGCATCAGCCGTAGGATAGTGTTAGGGTTAGGGTTAACCTCAGCCCTAGGATAGTGTTAGCGTTAGGGTTAGGGTTAGCATCAGCCCTAGGATAGTATTGGGGTTAGGGTTAGGGTTAGGGTTAGGGTTAGCATCAGCTCTAGGATAGTGTTAGGGTTAGTGTTAGGGTTAGCATCAGCCCTAGGATAGTGTTAGGGTTAGGGTTAGGGTTAGCATCAGCCCTAGGATAGTATTAGGGTTAGGGTTAGGGTTAGGGTTAGGGTTAGCATCAGCTCAAGGATAGTGTTAGGGTTAGCGTTAGGGTTAGCATCAGCCCTAGGATAGTGTTAGTGTTAGGGTTAGGGTTAGCATCAGCTCTAGGATAGTGTTAGGGTTAGGGTTAGCATAAGCCCTAGGATAGTGTTAGGGTTAGGGTTATGGTTATCATCAGGCCTAGGATAGTGTTAGGGTTAGGGTTAGCATCAGCCCTAGGATAGTGTTAGGGTTAGGGTTAGGGTTAGCATCAGCCCTAGGATAGTGTTAGGGTTAGGGTTAGCATCAGCCCTAGGATAGTGTTAGGGTTAGGGTTAGGGTTAGCATCAGGCCCAGGATAGTGTTAGGGTTAGGGTTAGCATCAGCCCAAGGATAGTGTTAGGGTTAGGGTTAGGGTTAGCATCAGCCCTAGGATAGTGTTAGGGTTAGGGTTAGCATCAACCCTAGGATAGTGTTTGGGTTAGGGTTAGGGTTAGCATCAGCCCTAGGATAGTGTTAGGGTTAGGGTTAGCCTCAGCCCTAGGAGAGTGTTAGGGTTAGGGATAGGGTTAGCATCAGGCCTAGGATAGTGTTAGGGTTAGGGTTAGGGTTAGCATCAGCCCTAGGATAGTGTTAGGATTAGGGTTAGCATCAGCCCTAGGATAGTGTTAGGGTTAGGGTTAACATAAACCCTCGGATAGTGTTAGGGTTAGGGTTAGGGTTATCATCAGGCCTAGGATACTGTTAGAGTTAGGGTTAGGGTTAGCATCAGTTCAAGGATAGTGTTAGGGTTAGCGTTAGGGTTAGCATCTGCCCTAGGATAGTGTTAGGATTAGGGTTAGGGTTAGCATCAGCCCAAGGATAGTGTTAGGGTTAGGGTTAGCATCATCCCTAGGATAGTGTTAGGGTTAGGGTTAGGGTTAGCATCAGGCCCAGGATAGTGTTTGGGTTAGGGTTAGCATCAGCCCAAGGATAGTGTTAGGGTTAGGGTTAGGGTTAGCATCAGCCCTAGGATAGTGTTAGGGTTAGGGTTAGCATCAACCCTAGGATAGTGTTTGGGTTAGGGTTAGGGTTAGCATCAGCCATAGGATCGTGTTAGGGTTAGGGTTAGCCTCAGCCCTAGGAGAGTGTTAGGGTTAGGGATAGGGTTAGCATCAGGCCTAGGATAGTGTTAGGGTTAGGGTTAGGGTTAGCATCAGCCCTAGGATAGTGTTAGGGTTAGGGTTAGCATCAGGCCTAAGATAGTGTTAGGGTTAGGGTTAGCATCAGCCCTAGGATAGTGTTAGGGTTAGGGTTAGGGTTAGCATCAGCCCTAGGATAGTGTTAGGGTAAGGGTTAGGGTTATCATCAGGCCTAGGATAGTGTTAGGGTTACGGTTAGAATCAGCCCTAGGATAGTGTTAGAGTTAGGGTTAAGTTTAGCATCAGCCGTAGGATAGTGTTAGGGTTAGGGTTAGGGTTAGCATCAGCCCTAGGATAGTGTTAGGGTTAGGGTTAGGGTTAGCATCAGCCCTAGGATAGTGTTAGTGTTAGGGTTAGCATAAGCCCTAGGATAGTGTTAGGGTAAGGGTTAGGGTTAGCATCAGGCCTAGGATAGTGTTAGGGTTAGGGTTAGCATCAGCCCTAGGATAGTGTTAGGGTTAGGGTTAGGGTTATCATCAGGCCTAGGATAGTGTTAGGGTTAGGGTTAGCATCAGTCCTTGGATAGTGTTAGGGTTAGGGTTAGGGTTAGCATCAGCCCTAGGATAGTGTTAGGGTTAGGGTTAGTGTTAGCATCAGCCCTAGGATATTATTAGGGTTAGGGTTAGCATCAGCCCTAGGATAGTGTTAGGGTTAGAGTTAGGGTTAGCACCAGGCTTAGGATAGTGTTAGTGTTAGGGTTACCATCAGCCTTAGGATAGTGTTAGGGTTAGGGTTAGGGTTAGCATCAGCCGTAGGATAGTGTTAGGGTTAGGGTTAACCTCAGCCCTAGGATAGTGTTAGCGTTAGGGTTAGGGTTAGCATCAGCCCTAGGATAGTATTGGGGTTAGGGTTAGGGTTAGGGTTAGGGTTAGCATCAGCTCTAGGATAGTGTTAGGGTTAGTGTTAGGGTTAGCATCAGCCCTAGGATAGTGTTAGGGTTAGGGTTAGGGTTAGCATCAGCCCTAGGATAGTATTAGGGTTAGGGTTATTGTTAGGGTTAGGGTTAGCATCAGCTCTAGGATAGTGTTAGGATTAGGGTTAGGGTTAGCATCAGCCCTAGGATAGTGTTAGGGTTAGGGTTAGGGTTAGCATCAGCCCTAGGATAGTGTTAGGGTTAGGGTTAGCATCAGCCCTGGGATAATGTTAGGGTTAGGGTTAGGGTTAGCATCAGCCCTAGGATAGTGTTACGGTTAGGGTTAGCATCAGCCCTAGGATAGTGTTAGAGTTAGGGTTAGGGTTAGCATCAGCCCTAGGATAGTGTTAGGGTTAGGGTTATCATCAGCCCTAGGATAGTGTTAGGGTTAGGGTTAGGGTTAGCATCAGCCCTAGGATAGTGTTAGGGTTAGGGTTAGCATCAGCCCTAGGATAGTGTTAGGGTTAGGGTTAACATAAACCCTAGGATAGTGTTAGGGTTAGGGTTAGAGTTATCATCAGGCCTAGGATAGTGTTAGGGTTAGGGTTAGGGTTAGCATCAGCTCAAGGATAGTGTTAGGGTTAGCGTTAGGGTTAGCATCAGCCCTAGGATAGTGTTAGTGTTAGGATTAGGGTTAGCATCAGCTCTAGGATAGTGTTAGGGTTAGGGTTAGCATAAGCCCTAGGATAGTGTTAGGGTTAGGGTTAGGGTTATCATCAGGCCTAGGATAGTGTTAGGGTTAGGGTAAGCATCAGCCCTAGGATAGTGTTAGGGTTAGGGTTAGGGTTAGCATCAGCCCTAGGATAGTGTTAGGGTTAGGGTTAGCATCAGCCCTAGGATAGTGTTAGGGTTAGGGTTAGGGTTAGCATCAGGCCCAGGATAGTGTTAGGGTTAGGGTTAGCATCAGCCCAAGGATAGTGTTAGGGTTAGGGTTAGGGTTAGCATCAGCCCTAGGATAGTGTTAGGGTTAGGGTTAGCATCAACCCTAGGATAGTGTTTGGGTTAGGGTTAGGGTTAGCATCAGCCCTAGGATAGTGTTAGGGTTAGGGTTAGCCTCAGCCCTCGGAGAGTGTTAGGGTTAGGGATAGGGTTAGCATCAGGCCTAGGATAGTGTTTGGGTTAGGGTTAGGGTTAGCATGAGCCCTAGGATAGTGTTAGGATTAGGGTTAGCATCAGGCCTAGAATAGTGTTAGGGTTAGGGTTAGCATGAGCCCTAGGATAGTGTTAGGGTTAGGGTTAGGGTTAGCATCAGCCCTAGGATAGTGTTAGGGTTATGGTTAGGTTTAGCATCAGCCCTAGGATAGTGTTAGGGTAAGGGTGAGGGTTAGCTTCAGGCCGAGGATAGTGATAGGGTTACGGTTAGAATCAGCCCTAGGATTGTGTTAGGGTTAGGGTTAAGTTTAGCATCAGCCCTAGGACAGTGTTAGGGTTAGGGTTAGGGTTAGCATCAGCCCTAGGATAGTGTTAGGGTTAGGGTTAGGGTTAGCATCCCCCCTAGCATAGTGTTAGTGTTAGGGTTAGCATCAGCCCTAGGATAGTGTTAGGGTTAGGGTTAGGGTTAGCATCAGCCCTAGGATAGTATTAGGGTTAGGGTTAGGGTTAGGGTTAGGGTTAGCATCAGCTCTAGGATAGTGTTAGGGTTAGGGTTAGGGTTAGCACCAGCCCTAGGATAGTGTTAGGGTTAGGGTTAGGGTTAGCATCAGGCCTAGGATAGTGTTAGGGTTAGGGTTAGCATCAGCCCTAGGATAGTGTTAGGGTTAGGGTTATGGTTATCTTCAGGCCTAGGATAGTGTTAGGGTTAGGGTTAGCATCAGCCCTAGGATAGTGTTAGGGTTAGGGTTAGGGTTAGCATCAGCCCTAGGATAGTGTTAGGGTTAGGGTTAGGGTTAGCATCAGCCCTAGGATATTATTAGGGTTAGGGTTAGCATCAGCCCTAGGATAGTGTTAGGGTTAGAGTTAGGGTTAGCAACAGGCTTAGGATAGTGTTAGTGTTAGGGTTACCATCAGCCTTAGGATAGTGTTAGGGTTAGGGTTAGGGTTAGCATCAGCCGTAGGATAGTGTTAGGGTTAGGGTTAGCCTCAGCCCTAGGATAGTGTTAGCGTTAGGGTTAGGGTTAGCATCAGCCCTAGGATAGTGTTAGGGGTAGGGTTAGGGTTAGCATCAGCCCTAGCATAGTGTTAGTGTTAGGGTTAGCATCAGCCCTAGGATAGTGTTAGGGTTAGGGTTAACATAAACCCTCGGATAGTGTTAGGGTTAGGTTTAGGGTTATCATCAGGCCTAGGATACTGTTAGAGTTAGGGTTAGGGTTAGCATCAGTTCAAGGATAGTGTTAGGGTTAGCGTTAGGGTTAGCATCTGCCCTAGGATAGTGTTAGGGTTAGGGTTAGGGTTAGCATCAGCCCAAGGATAGTGTTAGGGTTAGGGTTAGTATCATCCCTAGGATAGTGTTAGGGTTAGGGTTAGGGTTAGCATCAGGCCCAGGATAGTGTTTGGGTTAGGGTTAGCATCAGCCCAAGGATAGTGTTAGGGTTAGGGTTAGGGTTAGCATCAGCCCTAGGATAGTGTTAGGGTTAGGGTTAGCATCAACCCTAGGATAGTGTTTGGGTTAGGGTTAGGGTTAGCATCAGCCATAGGATCGTGTTAGGGTTAGGGTTAGCCTCAGCCCTAGGAGAGTGTTAGGGTTAGGGATAGGGTTAGCATCAGGCCTAGGATAGTGTTAGGGTTAGGGTTAGGGTTAGCATCAGCCCTAGGATAGTGTTAGGGTTAGGGTTAGCATCAGGCCTAAGATAGTGTTAGGGTTAGGGTTAGCATCAGCCCTAGGATAGTGTTAGGGTTAGGGTTAGGGTTAGCATCAGCCCTAGGATAGTGTTAGTTTAAGGGTTAGGGTTATCATCAGGCCTAGGATAGTGTTAGGGTTACGGTTAGAATCAGCCCTAGGATAGTGTTAGAGTTAGGGTTAAGTTTAGCATCAGCCGTAGGATAGTGTTAGGGTTAGGGTTAGGGTTAGCATCAGCCCTAGGATAGTGTTAGGGTTAGGGTTAGGGTTAGCATCAGCCCTAGGATAGTGTTAGTGTTAGGGTTAGCATAAGCCCTAGGATAGTGTTAGGGTAAGGGTTAGGGTTAGCATCAGGCCTAGGATAGTGTTAGGGTTAGGGTTAGCATCAGCCCTAGGATAGTGTTAGGGTTAGGGTTAGGGTTATCATCAGGCCTAGGATAGTGTTAGGGTTAGGGTTAGCATCAGTCCTTGGATAGTGTTAGGGTTAGGGTTAGGGTTAGCATCAGCCCTAGGATAGTGTTAGGGTTAGGGTTAGTGTTAGCATCAGTCCTAGGATATTATTAGGGTTAGGGTTAGCATCAGCCCTAGGATAGTGTTAGGGTTAGAGTTAGGGTTAGCACCAGGCTTAGGATAGTGTTAGTGTTAGGGTTACCATCAGCCTTAGGATAGTGTTAGGGTTAGGGTTAGGGTTAGCATCAGCCGTAGGATAGTGTTAGGGTTAGGGTTAACCTCAGCCCTAGGATAGTGTTAGCGTTAGGGTTAGGGTTAGCATCAGCCCTAGGATAGTATTGGGGTTAGGGTTAGGGTTAGGGTTAGGGTTAGCATCAGCTCTAGGATAGTGTTAGGGTTAGTGTTAGGGTTAGCATCAGCCCTAGGATAGTGTTAGGGTTAGGGTTAGGGTTAGCATCAGCCCTAGGATAGTATTAGGGTTAGGGTTAGGGTTAGGGTTAGGGTTAGCATCAGCTCAAGGATAGTGTTAGGGTTAGCGTTAGGGTTAGCATCAGCCCTAGGATAGTGTTAGTGTTAGGGTTAGGGTTAGCATCAGCTCTAGGATAGTGTTAGGGTTAGGGTTAGCATAAGCCCTAGGATAGTGTTAGGGTTAGGGTTATGGTTATCATCAGGCCTAGGATAGTGTTAGGGTTAGGGTTAGCATCAGCCCTAGGATAGTGTTAGGGTTAGGGTTAGGGTTAGCATCAGCCCTAGGATAGTGTTAGGGTTAGGGTTAGCATCAGCCCTAGGATAGTGTTAGGGTTAGGGTTAGGGTTAGCATCAGGCCCAGGATAGTGTTAGGGTTAGGGTTAGCATCAGCCCAAGGATAGTGTTAGGGTTAGGGTTAGGGTTAGCATCAGCCCTAGGATAGTGTTAGGGTTAGGGTTAGCATCAACCCTAGGATAGTGTTTGGGTTAGGGTTAGGGTTAGCATCAGCCCTAGGATAGTGTTAGGGTTAGGGTTAGCCTCAGCCCTAGGAGAGTGTTAGGGTTAGGGATAGGGTTAGCATCAGGCCTAGGATAGTGTTAGGGTTAGGGTTAGGGTTAGCATCAGCCCTAGGATAGTGTTAGGATTAGGGTTAGCATCAGCCCTAGGATAGTGTTAGGGTTAGGGTTAACATAAACCCTCGGATAGTGTTAGGGTTAGGGTTAGGGTTATCATCAGGCCTAGGATACTGTTAGAGTTAGGGTTAGGGTTAGCATCAGTTCAAGGATAGTGTTAGGGTTAGCGTTAGGGTTAGCATCTGCCCTAGGATAGTGTTAGGGTTAGGGTTAGGGTTAGCATCAGCCCAAGGATAGTGTTAGGGTTAGGGTTAGCATCATCCCTAGGATAGTGTTAGGGTTAGGGTTAGGGTTAGCATCAGGCCCAGGATAGTGTTTGGGTTAGGGTTAGCATCAGCCCAAGGATAGTGTTAGGGTTAGGGTTAGGGTTAGCATCAGCCCTAGGATAGTGTTAGGGTTAGGGTTAGCATCAACCCTAGGATAGTGTTTGGGTTAGGGTTAGGGTTAGCATCAGCCATAGGATCGTGTTAGGGTTAGGGTTAGCCTCAGCCCTAGGAGAGTGTTAGGGTTAGGGATAGGGTTAGCATCAGGCCTAGGATAGTGTTAGGGTTAGGGTTAGGGTTAGCATCAGCCCTAGGATAGTGTTAGGGTTAGGGTTAGCATCAGGCCTAAGATAGTGTTAGGGTTAGGGTTAGCATCAGCCCTAGGATAGTGTTAGGGTTAGGGTTAGGGTTAGCATCAGCCCTAGGATAGTGTTAGGGTAAGGGTTAGGGTTATCATCAGGCCTAGGATAGTGTTAGGGTTACGGTTAGAATCAGCCCTAGGATAGTGTTAGAGTTAGGGTTAAGTTTAGCATCAGCCGTAGGATAGTGTTAGGGTTAGGGTTAGGGTTAGCATCAGCCCTAGGATAGTGTTAGGGTTAGGGTTAGGGTTAGCATCAGCCCTAGGATAGTGTTAGTGTTAGGGTTAGCATAAGCCCTAGGATAGTGTTAGGGTAAGGGTTAGGGTTAGCATCAGGCCTAGGATAGTGTTAGGGTTAGGGTTAGCATCAGCCCTAGGATAGTGTTAGGGTTAGGGTTAGGGTTATCATCAGGCCTAGGATAGTGTTAGGGTTAGGGTTAGCATCAGTCCTTGGATAGTGTTAGGGTTAGGGTTAGGGTTAGCATCAGCCCTAGGATAGTGTTAGGGTTAGGGTTAGTGTTAGCATCAGCCCTAGGATATTATTAGGGTTAGGGTTAGCATCAGCCCTAGGATAGTGTTAGGGTTAGAGTTAGGGTTAGCACCAGGCTTAGGATAGTGTTAGTGTTAGGGTTACCATCAGCCTTAGGATAGTGTTAGGGTTAGGGTTAGGGTTAGCATCAGCCGTAGGATAGTGTTAGGGTTAGGGTTAACCTCAGCCCTAGGATAGTGTTAGCGTTAGGGTTAGGGTTAGCATCAGCCCTAGGATAGTATTGGGGTTAGGGTTAGGGTTAGGGTTAGGGTTAGCATCAGCTCTAGGATAGTGTTAGGGTTAGTGTTAGGGTTAGCATCAGCCCTAGGATAGTGTTAGGGTTAGGGTTAGGGTTAGCATCAGCCCTAGGATAGTATTAGGGTTAGGGTTATTGTTAGGGTTAGGGTTAGCATCAGCTCTAGGATAGTGTTAGGATTAGGGTTAGGGTTAGCATCAGCCCTAGGATAGTGTTAGGGTTAGGGTTAGGGTTAGCATCAGCCCTAGGATAGTGTTAGGGTTAGGGTTAGCATCAGCCCTGGGATAATGTTAGGGTTAGGGTTAGGGTTAGCATCAGCCCTAGGATAGTGTTACGGTTAGGGTTAGCATCAGCCCTAGGATAGTGTTAGAGTTAGGGTTAGGGTTAGCATCAGCCCTAGGATAGTGTTAGGGTTAGGGTTATCATCAGCCCTAGGATAGTGTTAGGGTTAGGGTTAGGGTTAGCATCAGCCCTAGGATAGTGTTAGGGTTAGGGTTAGCATCAGCCCTAGGATAGTGTTAGGGTTAGGGTTAACATAAACCCTAGGATAGTGTTAGGGTTAGGGTTAGAGTTATCATCAGGCCTAGGATAGTGTTAGGGTTAGGGTTAGGGTTAGCATCAGCTCAAGGATAGTGTTAGGGTTAGCGTTAGGGTTAGCATCAGCCCTAGGATAGTGTTAGTGTTAGGATTAGGGTTAGCATCAGCTCTAGGATAGTGTTAGGGTTAGGGTTAGCATAAGCCCTAGGATAGTGTTAGGGTTAGGGTTAGGGTTATCATCAGGCCTAGGATAGTGTTAGGGTTAGGGTAAGCATCAGCCCTAGGATAGTGTTAGGGTTAGGGTTAGGGTTAGCATCAGCCCTAGGATAGTGTTAGGGTTAGGGTTAGCATCAGCCCTAGGATAGTGTTAGGGTTAGGGTTAGGGTTAGCATCAGGCCCAGGATAGTGTTAGGGTTAGGGTTAGCATCAGCCCAAGGATAGTGTTAGGGTTAGGGTTAGGGTTAGCATCAGCCCTAGGATAGTGTTAGGGTTAGGGTTAGCATCAACCCTAGGATAGTGTTTGGGTTAGGGTTAGGGTTAGCATCAGCCCTAGGATAGTGTTAGGGTTAGGGTTAGCCTCAGCCCTCGGAGAGTGTTAGGGTTAGGGATAGGGTTAGCATCAGGCCTAGGATAGTGTTAGGGTTAGGGTTAGGGTTAGCATGAGCCCTAGGATAGTGTTAGGATTAGGGTTAGCATCAGGCCTAGAATAGTGTTAGGGTTAGGGTTAGCATGAGCCCTAGGATAGTGTTAGGGTTAGGGTTAGGGTTAGCATCAGCCCTAGGATAGTGTTAGGGTTATGGTTAGGTTTAGCATCAGCCCTAGGATAGTGTTAGGGTAAGGGTGAGGGTTAGCTTCAGGCCGAGGATAGTGATAGGGTTACGGTTAGAATCAGCCCTAGGATTGTGTTAGGGTTAGGGTTAAGTTTAGCATCAGCCCTAGGACAGTGTTAGGGTTAGGGTTAGGGTTAGCATGAGCCCTAGGATAGTGTTAGGGTTAGGGTTAGGGTTAGCATCCCCCCTAGCATAGTGTTAGTGTTAGGGTTAGCATCAGCCCTAGGATAGTGTTAGGGTTAGGGTTAGGGTTAGCATCAGCCCTAGGATAGTATTAGGGTTAGGGTTAGGGTTAGGGTTAGGGTTAGCATCAGCTCTAGGATAGTGTTAGGGTTAGGGTTAGGGTTAGCACCAGCCCTAGGATAGTGTTAGGGTTAGGGTTAGGGTTAGCATCAGGCCTAGGATAGTGATAGGATTAGGGTTAGCATCAGCCCTAGGATAGTGTTAGGGTTAGGGTTATGGTTATCTTCAGGCCTAGGATAGTGTTAGGGTTAGGGTTAGCATCAGCCCTAGGATAGTGTTAGGGTTAGGGTTAGGGTTAGCATCAGCCCTAGGATAGTGTTAGGGTTAGGGTTAGTGTTAGCATCAGCCCTAGGATATTATTAGGGTTAGGGTTAGCATCAGCCCTAGGATAGTGTTAGGGTTAGAGTTAGGGTTAGCAACAGGCTTAGGATAGTGTTAGTGTTAGGGTTACCATCAGCCTTAGGATAGTGTTAGGGTTAGGGTTAGGGATAGCATCAGCCGTAGGATAGTGTTAGGGTTAGGGTTAGCCTCAGCCCTAGGATAGTGTTAGCGTTAGGGTTAGGGTTAGCATCAGCCCTAGGATAGTGTTAGGGGTAGGGTTAGGGTTAGCATCAGCCCTAGCATAGTGTTAGTGTTAGGGTTAGCATCAGCCCTAGGATAGTGTTAGGGTTAGGGTTAGCGTTAGCATCCGCCCTAGGATAGTGTTAGGGTTAGGGTTAGGGTTAGCATTAGTTCAAGGATAGTGTTAGGGTTAGCGTTAGGGTTAGCATCAGCCCTAGGATGGTGTTAGGGTTAGGGTTAGGGTTAGCATCAGCCCTAGGATAGTGTTAGGGTTAGGGTTAGCATCAGCCCTAGGATGGTGTTAGTGTTAGGGTTAGGGTTAGCATCAGGCCCAGGATAGTGGTAGGGTTAGGGTTAGCATCAGCCCTAGGATAGTGTTAGGGTTAGGGTTAACATAAACCCTAGGATAGTGTTAGGGTTAGGGTTAGGATTATCATCAGGCCTAGGATAGTGTTAGGGTTAGGGTTAGCATCAGCCCTAGGATAGTGTTAGGGTTAGGGTTAGGGTTAGGGTTTGCATCAGCCCTAGGATAGTGTTAGGGTTAGGATTAACATCAGCCCTAGGATAGTGTTAGGGTTAGCATCAGCCCTAGGATAGTGTTAGCGTTAGGGTTAGCATCAGCCCTAGGATAGTGTTAGGGTTAGGGTTAGGGTTAGCATCAGGCCTAGGATAGTGTTAGGGTTAGGGTTAGCATCAGCCCTAGGATAGTGTTAGGGTTACTGTTAGGGTTATCATCAGGCCTAGGATAGTGTTAGGTTTAGGGTTAGCATCAGCCCTAGGATAGTGTTAGGGTTAGGGTTAGGGTTAGCATCAGCCCTAGGATAGTGTTAGAGTTAGGGTTAGTGTTAGCATCAGCCCTAGGATATTATTAGGGTTAGGGTTAGCATCAGCCCTAGGATAGTGTTAGGGTTAGAGTTAGGGTTAGCACCAGGCTTAGGATAGTGTTAGTGTTAGGGTTAGCATCAGCCCTAGGATAGTGTTAGAGTTAGGGTTAGTGTTAGCATCAGCCCTAGGATATTATTAGGGTTAGGGTTAGCATCAGCCCTAGGATAGTGTTAGGGTTAGGGTTAGGGTTAGCATCAGGCCTAGGGTGGGGTTAGGGTTAGGGTTAGCATCAGCCCTAGGATAGTGTTAGGGTTAGGGTTAGGGTTAGCATCAGCCCTAGGATAGTGTTAGGGTTAGGGTTAGGGTTAGCATCAGCCCTAGGATAGTGTTAGGTTTAGGGTTAGCATCAGCCCTGGGATAATGTTAAGGTTAGGGTTAGGGTTAGCATCAGCCCTAGGATAGTGTTAGGGTTAGGGTTAGCATCATCCCTAGGACAGTGTTAGGGTTAGGGTTAGGGTTAGCATCAGCCCTAAGATAGTGTTAGGGTTAGCGTTAGCATCAGCCCTAGGATAGTGTTAGGGTTAGGGTTAGGGTTAGCATCAGCCCTAGGATAGTGTTAGGGTTAGGGTTAACATAAACCCTAGGATAGTGTTAGGGTTAGGGTTAGGGTTATCATCAGGCCTAGGATAGTGTTAGGGTTAGGGTTAGGGTTCGCATTAGTTCAAGGATAGTGTTAGGGTTAGCGTTAGGGTTAGCATCAGCCCTAGGATGGTGTTAGGGTTAGGGTTAGGGTTAGCATCAGCCCTAGGATAGTGTTAGGGTTAGGGTTAGCATCAGCCCTAGGATAGTGTTAGTGTTAGGGTTAGGGTTAGCATCAGGCCCACGATAGTGGTAGGGTTAGGGTTAGCATCAGCCCTAGGATAGTGTTAGGGTTAGGGTTAACATAAACCCTACGATAGTGTTAGGGTTAGGGTTAGGGTTATCATCAGGCCTAGGATAGTGTTACGGTTAGGGTTAGGGTTAGCATCAGTTCAAGGATAGTTTTAGGGTTAGCGTTAGGGTTAGCATCAGCCCTAGGATAGTGTTAGGGTTAGGGTTAGGGTTAGCATCAGCCCTAGGATAGTGTTAGGGTTAGGGTTAGCATCAGCCCTAGGATAGTGTTAGGGTTAGGGTTAGGGTTATCATCAGGCCTAGGATAGTGTTAGGGTTAGGGTTAGCATCAGCCCTAGGATAGTGTTAGGGTTAGGGTTAGGGTTAGCATCAGCCCTAGGATAGTGTTAGGGTTAGGGTTAGCCTCAGCCCTAGGATAGTGTTAGGGTTAGGGTTAGGGTTAGGGTTTGCATCAGCCCTAGGATAGTGTTAGGGTTAGGATTAACATCAGCTCTAGGATAGTGTTAGGGTTAGGGTTAGGGTTAGCATCAGCCCTAGGATAGTGTTAGGGTTAGGGTTAGCATCAGCCCTAGGATAGTGTTAGGGTTAGGGTTAGGGTTATCATCAGGCCTAGGATAGTGTTAGGTTTAGGGTTAGCATCAGCCCTAGGATAGTGTTAGGGTTAGGGTTAGGGGTAGCATCAGCCCTAGGATAGTGTTAGAGTTAGGGTTAGTGTTAGCATCAGCCCTAGGATAGTGTTAGGGTTAGAGTTAGGTTTAGCACCAGGCTTAGGATAGTGTTAGTGTTAGGGTTAACATCAGCCCTAGGATAGTGTTAGGGTTAGGGTTAGCATCAACCCTAGGATAGTGTTAGGGTTAGGGTTAGGGTTAGGGTTTGCATCAGCCCTAGGATAGTGTTAGGGTGAGGATTAACATCAGCCCTAGGATAGTGTTAGGGTTAGGGTTAGGGTTAGCATCAGCCCTAGGATAGTGTTAGGGTTAGGGTTAGCATCAGCCCTAGGATAGTGTTAGGGTTAGGGTTAGGGTTATCATCAGGCCTAGGATAGTGTTAGGTTTAGGGTTAGCATCAGCCCTAGGATAGTGTTAGGGTTAGGGTTAGGGTTAGCATCAGCCCTAGGATAGTGTTAGAGTTAGGGTTAGTGTTAGCATCAGCCCTAGGATATTATTAGGGTTAGGGTTAACATCAGCCCTAGGATAGTGTTAGGGTTAGAGTTAGGTTTAGCACCAGGCTTAGGATAGTGTTAGTGTTAGGGTTAACATCAGCCCTAGGATAGTGTTAGGGTTAGGGTTAGGGTTAGCATCAGCCCTAGGATAGTATTAGGGTTAGGGATAGGGTTAGGGTTAGGGTTAGCATCAGGCCTAGGATAGTGTTAGGGTTAGGGTTAGCATCAGCCCTAGGATAGTGTTAGGGTTAGGGTTAGGGTTAGCATCAGCCCTAGGATAGTGTTAGGGTTAGGGTTAGGGTTAGCATCAGCCCTAGGATAGTGTTAGGTTGAGGGTTAGCATCAGCCCTGGGATAATGTTAAGGTTAGGGTTAGGGTTAGCATCAGCCCTAGGATAGTGTTAGGGTTAGGGTTAGCATCAGCGCTAGGATAGTGTTAGGGTTAGGGTTAGGGTTAGCATCAGCCCTAGGATAGTGTTAGGGTTAGGGTTAGGGTTAGCATCAGCCCTAGGATAGTGTTAGGGTTAGGGTTAGCATCAGCCCTAGGATAGTGTTAGGGTTAGGGGTAGGGTTAGCATCAGCGTTTGGAGAGTGTTAGGGTTAGGTTTAGGGTTAGCATCAGCCCCAGGATAGTGCTAGTGTTAGGGTTAGCATCAGCCCTAGGATAGTGTTAGGGTTAGGGTTAGGGTTAGCATCCGCCCTAGGATAGTGTTAGGTTTAGGGTTAGGGTTAGCATCAGCCCTAGGATAGTGTTAGGGTTAGCGTTAACATAAACCTTAGGATAGTGTTAGGGTTAGGGTTAGGGTTATCATCAGGCCTAGGATAGTGTTAGGGTTAAGGTTAGGGTTAGCATCAGTTCAAGGATAGTGTTAGGGTTAGCGTTAGCGTTAGCATCATCCCTAGGATAGTGTTAGGGTTAGGGTTAGGGTTAGCATCAGCCCTAGGATAGTGTTAGGGTTAGGGTTAGCATCAGCCCTAGGATACTGTGAGGGTTAGCGTTAGGGTTATCATCAGGCCTAGGATAGTGTTAGGGTTAGGGTTAGCATCAGCCCTAGGATAGTGTTGGGGTTAGGGTTAGGGTTAGCATCCGCCCTAGGATAGTGTTAGGGTTAGGGTTATCATCAGCCCTAGGATAGTGTTAGGGTTAGGGTTAGGGTTAGCATCAGGCCTAGGATAGTGTTAGGGTTAGGGTTAGCATCAGCCCTAGGATAGCGTTAGGGTTAGGATTAGGGTTAGCATCAGCCGTAGGATAGTGTTAGGGTTAGGGTTAGCCTCAGCCCTAAGATAGTGTTAGAGTTAGGGTTAGGGTTAGCATCAGCCCTAGGATAGTGTTAGGGTTAGGGTTAGGGTTAGCATCAGCCCTAGGATAGTGTTAGGGTTAGGGTTAGCATCAGCCCTAGGATAGTGTCAGGGTTAGGGTTAGGGTTATCATCAGGCCTAGGATAGTGTTAGGGTTAGGGTTAGCATCAGCCCTGGGATAGTGTTAGGGTTAGGGTTAGGGTTAGCATCAGCCCTACGATAGTGTTAGGGTTAGGGTTAGCATCAGCCCTAGGATAGTGTTAGGGTTAGCGTTAGGGTTAGCATCAGGCCTAGGATAGTGTTAGGGTTAGGGTTAGCATCAGCCCTAGGAAAGTGTTAGGGTTAGGGTTAGGGTTAGCATCAGCCGTAGGATAGTGTTAGGGTTAGGGTTAGCCTCAGCCCTAAGATAGTGTTAGAGTTCGGGTTAGGGTTAGCATCAGCCCTAGGATAATGTTAAGGGTTAGGGTTAGGGTTAGCATCAGCCCTAGAATAGTGTTAGTGTTAGGGTTAGCATCAGCCCTAGGATAGTGTTAGGGTTAGGGTTAGGGTTAGCATCCGCCCTAGGATAGTGTTAGAGTTAGAGTTAGGTTTAGCATCAGCCCTAGGATAGTGTTAGGTTTAGGGTTAGGGTTATCATCAGGCCCAGGATAGTGTTAGGGTTAGGGTTAGGGTTAGCATCAGTTCAAGGATATTGTTAGGGTTAGCGTTAGGGTTAGCATCTGCCCTAGGATAGTGTTAGGGTTAGGGTTAGGGTTAGCATCAGCCCAAGGATAGTGTTAGGGTTAGGGTTAGCATCAGCCCTAGGATAGTGTTAGGGTTAGGGTTAGGGTTAGCATCAGGCCCAGGATAGTGTTAGGGTTAGGGTTAGCATGAGCCCAAGGATAGTGTTAGGGTTAGGGTAAGGGTTAGCATCAGCCCTAGGATAGTGTTAGGGTTAGGGTTAGCATCAACCCTAGGATAGTGTTTGGGTTAGGGTTAGGGTTAGCATCAGCCGTAGGATAGTGTTAGGGTTAGGGTTAGCCTCAGCCCTAGGAGAGTGTTAGGGTTAGGGATAGGGTTAGCATCAGGCCTAGGATAGTGTTAGGGTTAGGGTTAGGGTTAGCATCAGGCCTAGGATAGTGTTAGGGTTAGGGTTAGCATCAGGCCTAGGATAGTGTTAGGGTTAGGGTTAGCATCAGGCCTAGGATAGTGTTAGGGTTAGGGTAAGGGTTAGCATCAGCCCTAGGATAGTGTTAGGGTTAGGGTTAGCATCAGCCCTAGGATAGTGTTAGGGTTAGAGTTAGGGTTAGCATCAGCCCTAGGATAGTGTTAGGGTTAGGGTTAGCATCAGCCCTAGGATAGTGTTAGGGTTAGGGGTAGGGTTAGCATCAGCGTTTGGAGGGTGTTAGGGTTAGGTTTAGGGTTAGCATCAGCCCCAGGATAGTGTTAGTGTTAGGGTTAGCATCAGCCCTAGGATAGTGTTAGGGTTAGGGTTAGGGTTAGCATCCGCCCTAGGATAGTGTTAGGTTTAGGGTTAGGGTTAGCATCAGCCCTAGGATAGTGTTAGGGTTAGGGTTAACATAAACCTTAGGATAGTGTTAGGGTTAGGGTTAGGGTTATCATCAGGCCTAGGATAGTGTTAGGGTTAAGGTTAGGGTTAGCATCAGTTCAAGGATAGTGTTAGGGTTAGCGTTAGCGTTAGCATCATCCCTAGGATAGTGTTAGGGTTAGGGTTAGGGTTAGCATCAGCCCTAGGATAGTGTTAGGGTTAGGGTTAGCATCAGCCCTAGGATACTGTGAGGGTTAGCGTTAGGGTTATCATCAGGCATAGGATAGTGTTAGGGTTAGGGTTAGCATCAGCCCTAGGATAGTGTTGGGGTTAGGGTTAGGGTTAGCATCCGCCCTAGGATAGTGTTAGGGTTAGGGTTATCATCAGCCCTAGGATAGTGTTAGGGTTAGGGTTAGGGTTAGCATCAGGCCTAGGATAGTGTTAGGGTTAGGGTTAGCCTCAGCCCTAAGATAGTGTTAGAGTTAGGGTTAGGGTTAGCATCAGCCCTAGGATAGTGTTAGGGTTAGGGTTAGGGTTAGCATCAGCCCTAGGATAGTGTTAGGGTTAGGGTTAGCATCAGCCCTAGGATAGTGTCAGGGTTAGGGTTAGGGTTATCATCAGGCCTTGGATAGTGTTAGGGTTAGGGTTAGCATCAGCCCTGGGATAGTGTTAGGGTTAGGGTTAGGGTTAGCATCAGCCCTACGATAGTGTTAGGGTTAGGGTTAGCATCAGCCCTAGGATAGTGTTAGGGTTAGCGTTAGGGTTAGCATCAGGCCTAGGATAGTGTTAGGGTTAGGGTTAGCATCAGCCCTAGGAGAGTGTTAGGGTTAGGGTTAGGGTTAGCATCAGCCGTAGGATAGTGTTAGGGTTAGGGTTAGCCTCAGCCCTAAGATAGTGTTAGAGTTCGGGTTAGGGTTAGCATCAGCCCTAGGATAATGTTAAGGGTTAGGGTTAGGGTTAGCATCAGCCCTAGAATAGTGTTAGTGTTAGGGTTAGCATCAGCCCTATGATAGTGTTAGGGTTAGGGTTAGGGTTAGCATCCGCCCTAGGATAGTGTTAGAGTTAGAGTTAGGTTTAGCATCAGCCCTAGGATAGTGTTAGGTTTAGGGTTAGGGTTATCATCAGGCCCAGGATAGTGTTAGGGTTAGGGTTAGGGTTAGCATCAGTTCAAGGATATTGTTAGGGTTAGCGTTAGGGTTAGCATCTGCCCTAGGATAGTGTTAGGGTTAGGGTTAGGGTTAGCATCAGCCCAAGGATAGTGTTAGGGTTAGGGTTAGCATCAGCCCTAGGATAGTGTTAGGGTTAGGGTTAGGGTTAGCATCAGGCCCAGGATAGTGTTAGGGTTAGGGTTAGCATCAGCCCAAGGATAGTGTTAGGGTTAGGGTAAGGGTTAGCATCAGCCCTAGGATAGTGTTAGGGTTAGGGTTAGCATCAACCCTAGGATAGTGTTTGGGTTAGGGTTAGGGTTAGCATCAGCCGTAGGATAGTGTTAGGGTTAGGGTTAGCCTCAGCCCTAGGAGAGTGTTAGGGTTAGGGATAGGGTTAGCATCAGGCCTAGGATAGTGTTAGGGTAAGGGTTAGGGTTAGCATCAGGCCTAGGATAGTGTTAGGGTTACGGTTAGAATCAGCCCTAGGATAGTGTTAGGGTTAGGGTTAAGTTTAGCATCAGCCCTAGGATAGTGTTAGGGTTAGGGTTAGGGTTAGCATCAGCCCTAGGATAGTGTTAGGGTTAGGGTTAGGGTTAGCATCAGCCCTAGGATAGTGTTAGTGTTAGGGTTAGCATCAGCCCTAGGATAGTGTTAGGGTTAGGGTTAGGGTTATCATCAGGCCTAGGATAGTGTTAGGGTTAGGGTTAGCATCAGCCCTAGGATAGTGTTAGTGTTATGGTTAGGGTTAGCATCAGCCCTAGGATAGTGTTAGTGTTAGGGTTAGCATCAGCCCGAGGATAGTGTTAGGGTTAGGGTTAGGGTTATCATCAGGCCTAGGATAGTGTTAGGGTTAGGGTTAGCATCAGCCCTAGGATAGTGTTAGGGTTAGGGTTAGGGTTAGCATCAGCCCTAGGATAGTGTTACGGTTAGGGTTAGCATCAGCCCTAGGATAGTGTTAAGGTTAGGGTTAGGGTTAGCATCAGGCCTAGGATAGTGTTAGTGTTAGGGTTAGCATCAGCCCTAGGATAGTGTTAGGGTTAAGGTTTGGGTTATCATCAGCCATAGGATAGTGTTAGCGTTAGGGTTAGCCTCAGCCCTAAGATAGTGCTAGAGTTAGGGTTAGGATTAGCATCAGCCCTAGGATAGTGTTAGGTTTAGGGTTAGGGTTAGCATCAGCCCTAGGATAGTGTTGGGGTTAGGGTTAACATAAACCCTAGGATAGTGTTATGGTTAGGGTTAGGGTTATCATCAGGCCTAGGATAGTGTTAGGGTTAGGGTTAGGGTTAGCATCAGTTCAAGGATAGTTTTAGTGTTAGCGTTAGGGTTAGCATCAGCCCTAGGATAGTGTTAGGGTTAGGGTTAGGGTTAGCATCAGCCCTAGGATAGTGTTAGGGTTAGGGTTAGCATCAGCCCTAGGATAGTGTTAGGGTTAGGGTTAGGGTTATCATCAGGCCTAGGATAGTGTTAGGGTTAGGGTTAGCATCAGCCCTAGGATAGTGTTAGGGTTAGCGTTAGGGTTAGCATCAGCCCTAGGATAGTGTTAGGGTTAGGATTAACATCAGCCCTAGGATAGTGTTAGGGTTAGGGTTAGGGTTAGCATCAGCCCTAGGATAGTGTTAGGGTTAGGGTTAGCATCAGCCCTAGGATAGTGTTAGGGTTAGGGTTAGGGTTAGCATCAGGCCTAGGATAGTGTTAGGGTTAGGGTTAGCATCAGCCCTAGGATAGTGTTAGGGTTAGGGTTAGGGTTAGCATCAGCCCTAGGATAGTGTTAGGGTTAGGGTTAGGGTTAGCATCAGCCCTAGGATAGTGTTAGGGTTAGGGTTAGCATCAGCCCTAGGATAGTGTTAGGGTTAGGGTTAGGGGTATCATCAGCCCTAGGATAGTGTTAGGGTTAGGGTTAGCATCAGCCCTAGGATAGTGTTAGTGTTATGGTTAGGGTTAGCATCAGCCCTAGGATAGTGTTAGGGTTAGGGTTAGCATCAGCCCTAGGATAGTGTTAGGGTTAGGGTTAGGGTTACCATCAGGCCTAGGATAGTGTTAGGGTTAGGGTTAGCATCAGCCCTAGGATAGTGTTAGGGTTAAGGTTAGGGTTAGCATCAGCCCTAGGATAGTGTTAGGGTTAGGGTTAGGGTTCGCATCAGCCCTAGGATAGTGTTAGTGTTATGGTTAGCATCAGCCCAAGGATAGTGTTAGGGTTAGGGTTAGGGTTAGCATCCGCCCTAGGATAGTGTTAGGGTTAGGGTTAGGGTTAGCATCAGCCCTAGGATAGTGTTAGGTTTAGGGTTAACATAAACCCTAGAATAGTGTTAGGGTTAGGGTTAGGGTTATCATCAGGCCTAGGATACTGTTAGGGTTAGGGTTAGGGTTAGCATTAGTTCAAGGATAGTGTTAGGGTTAACGTTAGGGTTAGCATCAGCCCTAGGATAGTGTTAGGGTTAGGGTTAGGGTTAGCATCAGCCCTAGGATAGTGTTAGGGTTAGGGTTAGCATCAGCCCTAGGATAGTGTTAGTGTTAGGGTTAGGGTTAGCATCAGGCCCAGGATAGTGGTAGGGTTAGGGTTAGCATCAGCCCTAGGATAGGTTTAGGGTTAGGGTTAACATAAACCCTAGGATAGTGTTAGGGTTAGGGTTAGGGTTATCATCAGGCCTAGGATAGTGTTAGGGTTGGGGTTAGGGTTAGCATCAGTTCAAGGATAGTTTTAGGGTTAGCGTTAGGTTTAGCATCAGCCCTAGGATAGTGTTAGGGATAGGGTTAGGGTTAGCATCAGCCCTAGGACAGTGTTAGGGTTAGGGTTAGCATCAGCCCTAGGATAGTGTTAGGGTTAGGGTTAGGGTTATCATCAGGCCTAGGATAGTGTTAGGGTTAGGGTTAGCATCATCCCTAGGATAGTGTTAGGGTTAGGGTTAGGGTTACCATCAGCCCTAGGATAGTGTTAGGGTTAGGGTTAGCATCGGCCCTAGGATAGTGTTAGGGTTAGGGTTAGGGTTAGCATCAGGCCTAGGATAGTGTTAGGGTTAGGGTTAGCATCAGCCCTAGGATAGTGTTACGGTTAGGGTTAGGGTTATCATCAGGCCTATGATAGTGTTAGGGTTCGGGTTAGTATCAGCCCTAGGATAGTGTTAGGGTTAGGGTTAGGGTTAGCATCAGCCCTAGGATAGTGTTAGGGTTAGGGTTAGGGTTAGAATCAGGCCTAGGATAGTGTTAGGGTTAGGGTTAGGGTTAGCATCAGGCCTAGGATAGTGTTAGGGTTAGGGTTAGCATCACCCCTAGGATAGTGTTAGGGTTAGGGTTAGGGTTATCATCAGGCCTAGGATAGTGTTAGGGTTAGGGTTAGTATCAGCCCTAGGATAGTGTTAGGGTTAGGGGTAGGGTTAGCATCAGCCCTAGGATAGTGTTAGGGTTAGGGTTAGCATCAGCCGTAGGATAGTGTTAGGGTTAGGGTTAGGGTTAGCATCAACGTTTGGAGAGTGTTAGGGTTAGGGTTAGGGTTAGCATCAGCCCCAGGATAGTGTTAGTGTTAGGGTTAGCATCAGCCCTAGGATAGTGTTAGGGTTAGGGTTAGGGTTAGCATCCGCCCTAGGATAGTGTTAGGTTTAGGGTTAGGGTTAGCATCAGCCCTAGGATAGTGTTAGGGTTAGGGTTAACATAAACCCTAGGATAGTGTTAGGGTTAGGGTTAGGGTTATCATCAGGCCTAGGATAGTGTTAGGGTAAGGGTAGGGTTAGCATCAGCCCTAGGATAGTGTTAGGGTAGGCGTTAGGGTTAGCATCAGGCCTAGGATAGTGTTAGGGTTACGGTTAGAATCAGCCCTAGGATAGTGTTAGGGTTAGGGTTAAGTTTAGCATCAGCCCTAGGATAGTGTTAGGGTTAGGGTTAGGGTTAGCATCAGCCCTAGGATAGTGTTAGTGTTAGGGTTAGGGTTAGCATCAGCCCTAGGATAGTGTTAGGGTTAGGGTTAGCATCAGCCCTAGGATAGTGTTAGGGTTAGGGTTAGGGTTAGCATTAGGCCTAGGATAGTGTTAGGGTTAGGGTTAGCATCAGCCCTAGCATAGTGTTAGGGTTAGGGTTAGGGTTAGCATCAGGCCTAGGATAGTGTTAGGGTTACGGTTAGAAATAACCCTAGGATAGTGTTAGGTTTAGGGTTAAGTTTAGCATCAGCCCTAGGATAGTGGTTAGGGTTAGGGTTAGGGTTAGCATCAGCCCTAGGATAGTGTTAGGGTTAGGGTTAGGGTTAGCATCAGCCCTAGGATAGTGTTAGGGTTAGGGTTAGCATCAGCCCTAGGATAGTGTTAGGGTTAGGGTTAGGGTTATCATCAGGCCTAGGATAGTGTTAGGGTTAGGGTTAGCATCAGCCCTAGGATAGTGTCAGGGTTAGGGTTAGCATCAGCCCTAGGATAGTGTTAGGGTTAGGGTTAGGGTTAGCATCAGGCCTAGGATAGTGTTAGGGTTAGGGTTAGCATCAGCCCTAGGATAGTGTTAGGGTTAAGGTTAGTGTTAGCATCAGCCGTATGATAGTGTTAGGGTTAGGGTTAGCCTCAGCACTAAGATAGTGTTAGAGTTAGGGTTAGGGTTAGCATCAGCCCTTGGATAGTGTTAGGGTTAGGGTTAGGGTTCGCATCAACCCTGGGATAGTGTTAGTGTTATGGTTAGCATCAGCCCTAGGATAGTGTTAGGGTTAGGGTTAGGGTTAGCATCAGCCCTAGGATAGTGTTAGGGTTAGGGTTAGGGTTAGCATCAGCCCTAGGATAGTGTTAGGGTTAGGGTTAACATAAACCCTAGAATAGTGTTAGGGTTAGGGTTAGGGTTATCATCAGGCCTAGGATAGTGTTAGGGTTAGGGTTAGGGTTAGCATTAGTTCAAGGATAGTGTTAGGGTTAGCGTTAGGGTTAGCATCAGCCCTAGGATAGTGTTAGGGTTAGGGTTAGGGTTAGCATCAGCCCTAGGATAGTGTTAGGGTTAGGGTTAGCATCAGCCCTAGGATAGTGTTAGCGTTAGGGTTAGGGTTAGCATCAGGCCTAGGATAGTGTTAGGGTTAGGGTTAGCATCAGCCCTAGGATAGTGTTAGGGTTAGGGTTAGGGTTATCATCAGGCCTATGATAGTGTTAGGATTAGGGTTAGTATCAGCCCTAGGATAGTGTTAGGGTTAGGGTTAGGGTTAGCATCAGCCCTAGGATAGTGTTAGGGTTAGGGTTAGGGTTAGCATCAGGCCTAGGATAGTGTTAGGGTTAGGGTTAGGGTTAGTATCAGGCCTAGGATACTGTTAGGGTTAGGGTTACCATCACCCCTACGATAGTGTTAGGGTTAGGGTTAGGGTTATCATCAGGCCTAGGATAGTGTTAGGGTTAGGGTTAGTATCAGCCCTAGGATAGTGTTAGGGTTAGGGTTAGGGTTAGCATCAGCCCTAGGATAGTGTTAGGGTTAGGGTTAGTGTTAGCATCAGCCCTAGGATATTATTAGGGTTAGGGTTAGCATCAGCCCTAGGATAGTGTTAGGGTTAGAGTTAGGGTTAGCACCAGGCTTAGGATAGTGTTAGTGTTAGGATTACCATCAGCCTTAGGATAGTTTTAGGGTTAGGGTTAGGGTTAGCATCAGCCATAGGATAGTGTTAGGGTTAGGGTTAGCCTCAGCCCTAGGATAGTGTTAGCGTTAGGGTTAGGGTTAGCATCAGCCCTAGCATAGTGTTAGTGTTAGGGTTAGCATCAGCCCTAGGATAGTGTTAGGGTTAGCGTTAGGGTTAGCATCAGCCCTAGGATAGTATTAGGGTTAGGGTTAGAGTTAGGGTTAGGGTTAGCATCAGCTCTAGGATAGTGTTAGGGTTAGGGTTAGGGTTAGCATCAGCCCTAGGATAGTGTTAGGGTTAGGGTTAGGGTTAGAATCAGCCCTAGGATAGTGTTAGGTTTAGGGTTAGCATCAGCCCTGGGATAATGTTAGGGTTAGGTTTAGGGTTAGCATCAGCCCTAGGATAGTGTTAGGGTTAGGGTTAGCATCAGCCCTAGGATAGTGTTAGGGTTAGGGTTAGGGTTAGCATCAGCGTTTGGAGAGTGTTAGGGTTAGGGTTAGGGTTAGCATCAGCCCTAGGATAGTGTTAGTGTTAGGGTTAGCATCAGCCCTAGGATAGTGTTAGGGTTAGGGTTAGGGTTAGCATCTGCCCTAGGATAGTGTTAGGTTTAGGGTTAGGGTTAGCATCAGCCCTAGGATAATGTTAGGGTTAGGGTTAACATAAACCCTAGGATAGTGTTAGGGTTAGGGTTAGGGTTATCATCAGGCCTAGGATAGTGTTAGGGTTAGGGTTAGGGTTAGCATCAGTTCAAGGATAGTGTTAGGGTTAGCGTTAGGGTTAGCATCAGCCCTAGGATAGTGTTAGGGTTAGGGTTAGGGTCAGCATCAGCCCTAGGATAGTGTTAGGGTTAGGGTTAGCATCAGCCCTAGGATAGTGTTAGGGTTAGGGTTAGGGTTATCATCAGGCCTAGGATAGTGTTAGGGTTAGGGTTAGCATCAGCCCTAGGATAGTGTTAGGGTTAGGGTTAGGGTTAGCGTCAGCCCTAGGATAGTGTTAGGGTTAGGGTTAGCATCAGCCCTAGGATAGTGTTCGGGTTAGGGTTAGGGTTAGCATCAGGCCTAGGATAGTGTTAGGGTTAGGGTTAGCATCAGCTCTAGGATAGTGTTAGGGTTAGGGTTAGGGTTAGCATCAGCCGTAGGATAGTGTTAGGGTTAGGGATAGCCTCAGCCCTAAGATAGAGTTAGAGTTAGGGTTAGGGTTAGCATCAGCCCTAGGATAATGTTAGGGTTAGGGTTAGGGTTAGCATCAGCCCTAGGATAGTGTTAGTGTTAGGGTTAGCATCAGCCCTAGGATAGTGTTAGGGTTAGGGTTAGGGTTAGCATCCGCCCTAGGATAGTGTTAGGGTTAGGGTTAGGGTTAGCATCAGCCCTAGGATAGTGTTAGGGTTAGGGTTAACATAAATCCTAGGATAGTGTTAGGGTTAGGGTTAGGGTTAGGATCAGCCCTAGGATACTGTTAGTGTTAGGGTTAGTGCTAGCATCAGTTCAAGGATAGTGTTAGTGTTAGCGTTAGGGTTAGCATCTGCCCTAGGATAGTGTTAGGGTTAGGGTTAGGGTTAGCATCAGCCCAAGGATAGTGTTAGGTTTAGGGTTAGCATCAGCCCTAGGATAGTGTTAGTGTTAGGGTTAGGGTTAGCATCAGGCCCAGGATAGTGTTAGGGTTATGGTTAGCATCAGCCCAAGGATAGTGTTAGGGTTAGGGTTAGCCTCAGCCCTAGGAGAGTGTTAGGGTTAGGTATAGGGTTAGCATCAGGCCTAGGATAGTGTTAGGGTTAGGGTTAGGATTACCATCATTCCAAGGAGAGTGTTAGGGTTAGGGTTAGCATCAGGCCTAGGATAGTGTTAGGGTTAGGGTTAGCATCAGCCCTAGGATAGTGTTAGGGTTAGGGTTAGGGTTAGCATCAGCCCTAGGATAGTGTTGGGTTATGGTTAGGTTTAGCATCAGCCCTAGGATAGTGTTAGCGTTAGGGTTAGGGTTAGCATCAGCCCTAGGATAGTGTTAGGGTTAGGGTAAGGGTTAGCATCAGCCCTAGGATAGTGTTGGGTTATGGTTAGGTTTAGCATCAGCCCTAGGATAGTGTTAGCGTTAGGGTTAGGGTTAGCATCAGTCCTAGGATAGTGTTAGGGTTAGAGTTAGCATCAGCCCTAGGATAGTATTAGGGTTAGGGTTAGGGTTAGGGTTAGGGTTAGCATCAGTCCAAGGAGAGTGTTAGGGTTAGGGTTAGCATCAGGCCTAGGATAGTGTTAGGGTTAGGGTTAGCATCAGCCCTAGGATAGTGTTAGGGTTAGGGTTAGGGTTAGCATCAGCCCTAGGATAGTGTTAGGGTTATGGTTAGGTTTAGCATCAGCCCTAGGATAGTGTTAGCATTAGGGTTAGGGTTAGCATCAGCCCTAGGATAGTGTTAGGGGTAGGGTTAGGGTTAGCATCAGTCCTAGCATAGTGTTAGTGTTAGGGTTAGCATCAGCCCTAGGATAGTGTTAGGGTTAGGGTTAGGGTTAGCATCAGCCCTAGGAGAGTATTAGGGTTAGGGTTACGGTTAGGGTTAGGGTTAGCATCAGCTCTAGGATAGTGTTAGGGTTAGGGATAGGGTTAGCATCAGCCCTAGGATAGTGTTAGGGTTAGGGTTAGGTTTAGCATCAGCCCCAGGATAGTGTTAGGGTTAGGGTTAGCATCAGCCCTGGGATAATGTTAGGGTTAGGGTTAGGGTTAGCATCAGCCCTAGGATAGTGTTAGGGTTAGGGTTAGCATCAGCCCTGGGATAATGTTAGGGTTAGGGTTAGGGTTAGCATCAGCCCTAGGATAGTGTTAGGGTTAGGGTTAGCATCAGCCCTAGGATAGTGTTAGGGTTAGAGTTAGGGTTAGCATCAGCGTTTGGAGAGTGTTAGGATTAGGGTTAGGGTTAGCATCAGCCCTAGGATAGTGTTAGTGTTAGGGTTAGCATCAGCCCTAGGATAGTGTTAGGGTTAGGGTTAGGGTTAGCATTCGCCCTAGGATAGTGTTAGGGTTAGGGTTAACATAAACCCTAGGATAGTGTTAGGGTTAGGGTTAGGGTTATCATCAGGCCTAGGATAGTGTTAGGGTTAGGGTTAGGGTTAGCATCAGTTCAAGGATAGTGTTAGGGTTAGCGTTAGGGTTAGCATCAGCCCTAGGATAGTGTTAGGGTTAGGGTTAGGGTTAGCATCAGCCCTAGGATAGTGTTAGGGTTAGGGTTAGCATAAGCCCTAGGATAGTGTTAGGGTTAGGGTTAGGGTTATCATCAGGCCTAGGATAGTGTTAGGGTTAGGGTTAGCATCAGCCCTAGGATAGTGTTAGGGTTAGGGTTAGGGTTAGCGTCAGCCCTAGGATAGTGTTAGGGTTAGGGTTAGCATCAGGCCTAGGATAGTGTTAGGGTTAGGGTTAGGGTTAGCATCAGCCCTAGGATAGTGTTAGGGTTAGGGTTAGCATCAGCTCTAGGATAGTGTTAGGGTTAGGGTTAGGGTTAGCATCAGCCGTAGGACAGTGTTAGGGTTAGGGATAGCCTCAGCCCTAAGATAGTGTTAGAGTTAGGGTTAGGGTTACCATCAGCCCTAGGATAATGTTAGGGTTAGGGTTAGGGTTAGCATCAGCCCTAGGATAGTGTTAGTGTTAGGGTTAGCATCAGCCCTAGGATAGTGTTAGGGTTAGGGTTAGGGTTAGCATCCGCCCTAGGATAGTGTTAGGGTTAGGGTTAGGGTTAGCATCAGCCCTAGGATAGTGTTAGGGTTAGGGTTAACATAAATCCTAGGATAGTGTTAGGGTTAGGGTTAGGGTTAGCATCAGCCCTAGGATACTGTTAGGGTTAGGGTTAGTGTTAGCATCAGTTCAAGGATAGCGTTAGTGTTAGTGTTAGGGTTAGCATCTGCCCAAGGATAGTGTTAGGTTTAGGGTTAGCATCAGCCCTAGGATAGTGTTAGGTTTAGGGTTAGCATCAGCCCTAGGATAGTGTTAGGGTTAGGGTTAGGGTTAGCATCAGGCCCAGGATAGTGTTAGGGTTAGGGTTAGCATCAGCCCAAGGATAGTGTTACGGTTAGGGTTAGGGTTAGCATCAGCCCTAGGATAGTGTTAGGGTTAGGGTTAGCATCAACCCTAGGATAGTGTTTGGGTTAGGGTTAGGGTTAGCATCAGCCCTAGGATAGTGTTAGGGTTAGGGTTAGCCTCAGCCCTAGGAGAGTGTTAGGGTTAGGTATAGGGTTAGCATCAGGCCTAGGATAGTGTTAGGGTTAGGGTTAGGGTTAGCATCAGTCCAAGGAGAGTGTTAGGGTTAGGGTTAGCATCAGGCCTAGGATAGTGTTAGGGTTAGGGTTAGCATCAGCCCTAGGATAGTGTTAGGGTTAGGGTTAGGGTTAGCATCAGCCCTAGGATAGTGTTAGGGTTATCGTTAGGTTTAGCATCAGCCCTAGGATAGTGTTAGGGGTAGGGTTTTGGTTAGCATCAGCCCTAGCATAGTGTTAGTGTTAGGGTTAGCATCAGCCCTAGGATAGTGTTAGGGTTAGGGTTAGGGTTAGCATCAGCCCTAGGATAGTATTAGGGTTAGGGTTAGGGTTAGGGTTAGGGTTAGCATCAGTCCAAGGAGAGTGTTAGGGTTAGGGTTAGCATCAGGCCTAGGATAGTGTTAGGGTTAGGGTTAGCATCAGCCCTAGGATAGTGTTAGGGTTAGGGTTAGGGTTAGCATCAGCCCTAGGATAGTGTTAGGGTTATGGTTAGGTTTAGCATCAGCCCTAGGATAGTGTTAGCGTTAGGGTTAGGGTTAGCATCAGCCCTAGGATAGTGTTAGGGTTAGGGTTAGTGTTAGCATCAGCCCTAGGATATTATTAGGGTTAGGGTTAGCATCAGCCCTAGGATAGTGTTAGGGTTAGGGTTAGGGTTAGGGTTAGGGTTAGCATCAGTCCAAGGAGAGTGTTAGGGTTAGGGTTAGCATCAGGCCTAGGATAGTGTTAGGGTTAGGGTTAGCATTAGCCCTAGGATAGTGTTAGGGTTAGGGTTAGGGTTAGCATCAGCCCTAGGATAGTGTTAGCATTAGGGTTAGGGTTAGCATCAGCCCTAGGATAGTGTTAGGGGTAGGGTTAGGGTTAGCATCAGCCCTAGCATAGTGTTAGTGTTAGGGTTAGCATCAGCCCTAGGATAGTGTTAGGGTTAGGGTTAGGGTTAGCATCAGCCCTAGGATAGTGTTAGGGTTAGGGTTAGTGTTAGCATCAGCCCTAGGATATTATTAGGGTTAGGGTTAGCATCAGCCCTAGGATAGTGTTAGGGTTAGAGTTAGGGTTAGCACCAGGCTTAGGATAGTGTTAGTGTTAGGATTACCATCAGCCTTAGGATAGTTTTAGGGTTAGGGTTAGGGTTAGCATCAGCCGTAGGATAGTGTTAGGGTTAGGGTTAGCCTCAGCCCTAGGATAGTGTTAGGGTTAGGGTTAGGGTTAGCATCAGCCCTAGCATAGTGTTAGTGTTAGGGTTAGCATCAGCCCTAGGATAGTGTTAGGGTTAGGGTTAGGGTTAGCATCAGCCCTAGGATAGTATTAGGGTTAGGGTTAGGGTTAGGGTTAGGGTTAGCATCAGCTCTAGGATAGTGTTAGGGTTAGGGTTAGGGTTAGCATCAGCCCTAGGATAGTGTTAGGGTTAGGGTTAGGGTTAACATAAACCCTAGGATAGTGTTAGGGTTAGGGTTAGCATCAGCCCTAGGATAGTGTTAGGGTTAGGGTTAGGGTTAGCATCAGCGTTTGGAGAGTGTTAGGGTTAGGGTTAGGGTTAGCATCAGCCCTAGGATAGTGTTAGTGTTAGGGTTAGCATCAGCCCTAGGATAGTGTTAGGGTTAGGGTTAGGGTTAGCATCCGCCCTAGGATAGTGTTAGGTTTAGGGTTAGGGTTAGCATCAGCCCTAGGATAATGTTAGGGTTAGGGTAAACATAAACCCTAGGATAGTGTTAGGGTTAGGGTTAGGGTTATCATCAGGCCTAGGATAGTGTTAGGGTTAGGGTTAGGGTTAGCATCAGTTCAAGGATAGTGTTAGGGTTAGCGTTAGGGTTAGCATCAGCCCTAGGATAGTGTTAGGGTTAGGGTTAGGGTTAGCATCAGGCCTAGGATAGTGTTAGGGTTAGGGTTAGCATCAGCCCTAGGATAGTGTTAGGGTTAGGGTTAGGGTTAGCGTCAGCCCTAGGATAGTGTTAGGGTTAGGGTTAGCATCAGCCCTAGGATAGTGTTAGGGTTAGGGTTAGCGTTAGCATCAGGCCTAGCATAGTGTTAGGGTTAGGGTTAGCATCAGCTCTAGGATAGTGTTAGGGTTAGGGTTAGGGTTAGCATCAGCCGTAGGATAGTGTTAGGGTTAGGGATAGCCTCAGCCCTAAGATAGTGTTAGAGTTAGGGTTAGGGTTAGCATCAGCCCTAGGATAATGTTAGGGTTAGGGTTAGGGTTAGCATCAGCCCTAGGATAGTGTTAGTGTTAGGGTTAGCATCAGCCCTAGGATAGTGTTAGGGTTAGGGTTAGGGTTAGCATCCGCCCTAGGATAGTGTTAGGGTTAGGGTTAGGGTTAGCATCAGCCCTAGGATAGTGTTAGGGTTAGGGTTAACATAAATCCTAGGATAGTGTTAGGGTTAGGGTTAGGGTTAGCATCAGCCCTAGGATACTGTTAGTGTTAGGGTTAGTGCTAGCATCTGTTCAAGGATAGTGTTAGTGTTAGCGTTAGGGTTAGCATCTGCCCTAGGATAGTGTTAGGGTTAGGGTTAGGGTTAGCATCAGCCGAAGGATAGTGTTAGGTTTAGGGTTAGCATCAGCCCTAGGATAGTGTTAGGGTTAGGGTTAGGGTTAGCATCAGGCCCAGGATAGTGTTAGGGTTAGGGTTAGCATCAGCCCAAGGATAGTGTTACGGTTAGGGTTAGGGTTAGCATCAGCCCTAGGATAGTGTTAGGTTTAGGGTTAGCATCAACCCTAGGATAGTGTTTGGGTTAGGGTTAGGGTTAGCATCAGCCCTAGGATAGTGTTAGGGTTAGGGTTAGCATCAGCCCTAGGATAGTGTTAGGGTTAGGGTTAGCCTCAGCCCTAGGAGAGTGTTAGTGTTAGGTATAGGGTTAGCATCAGGCCTAGGATAGTGTTGGGGTTAGGGTTAGGGTTACCATCATTCCAAGGAGAGTGTTAGAGTTAGGGTTAGCATCAGGCCTAGGATAGTGTTAGGGTTAGGGTTAGCATCAGCCCTAGGATAGTGTTAGGGTTAGGGTTAGGGTTAGCATCAGCCCTAGGATAGTGTTTGGTTATGGTTAGGTTTAGCATCAGCCCTAGGATAGTGTTAGCGTTAGGGTTAGGGTTAGCATCAGCCCTAGGATAGTGTTAGGGGTAGGGTTAGGGTTAGCATCAGCCCTAGCATAGTGTTAGTGTTAGGGTTAGCATCAGCCCTAGGATAGTGTTAGGGTTAGGGTTAGCATCAGCCCTAGGATAGTATTAGGGTTAGGGTTAGGGTTAGGGTTAGGGTTAGCATCAGTCCAAGGAAAGTTTTAGGGTTAGGGTTAGCATCAGGCCTAGGATAGTGTTAGGGTTAGGGTTAGCATCAGCCCTAGGATAGTGTTAGGGTTAGGGTTAGGGTTAGCATCAGCCCTAGGATAGTGTTAGGGTTATGGTTAGGTTTAGCATCAGCCCTAGGATAGTGTTAGCATTAGGGTTAGGGTTAGCATCAGCCCTAGGATAGTGTTAGGGGTAGGGTTAGGGTTAGCATCAGCCCTAGCATAGTGTTAGTGTTAGGGTTAGCATCAGCCCTAGGATAGTGTTAGGGTTAGGGTTAGCATCAGCCCTAGGAGAGTATTAGGGTTAGGGTTACGGTTAGGGTTAGGGTTAGCATCAGCTCTAGGATAGTGTTAGGGTTAGGGATAGGGTTAGCATCAGCCCTAGGATAGTGTTAGGGTTAGGGTTAGGGTTAGCATCAGCCCTAGGATAGTGTTAGGGTTAGGGTTAGCATCAGCCCTGGGATAATGTTAGGGTTAGGGTTAGGGTTAGCATCAGCCCTAGGATAGTGTTAGGGTTAGGGTTAGCATCAGCCCTGGGATAATGTTAGGGTTAGGGTTAGGGTTAGCATCAGCCCTAGGATAGTGTTAGGGTTAGGGTTAGCATCAGCCCTAGGATAGTGTTAGGGTTAGTGTTAGGGTTAGCATCAGCGTTTGGAGAGTGTTAGGGTTAGGGTTAGGGTTAGCATCAGCCCTAGGATAGTGTTAGTGTTAGGGTTAGCATCAGCCCTAGGATAGTGTTAGGGTTAGGGTTAGGGTTTGCATCCGCCCTAGGATAGTGTTAGGGTTAGGGTTAACATAAACCCTAGGATAGTGTTAGGGTTAGGGTTAGGGTTATCATCAGGCCTAGGATAGTGTTAGGGTTCGGGTTAGGGTTAGCATCAGTTCAAGGATAGTGTTAGGGTTAGCGTTAGGGTTAGCATCAGCCCTAGGATAGTGTTAGGGTTAGGGTTAGGGTTAGCATCAGCCCTAGGATAGTGTTAGGGTTAGGGTTAGCATAAGCCCTAGGATAGTGTTAGGGTTAGGGTTAGGGTTATCATCAGGCCTAGGATAGTGTTAGGGTTAGGGTTAGCATCAGCCCTAGGATAGTCTTAGGGTTAGGGTTAGGGTTAGCGTCAGCCCTAGGATAGTGTTAGGGTTAGGGTTAGCATCAGCCCTAGGATAGTGTTAGGGTTAGGGTTAGGGTTAGCATCAGGCCTAGGATAGTGTTAGGGTTAGGGTTAGCATCAGCTCTAGGATAGTGTTAGGGTTAGGGTTAGGGTTAGCATCAGCCGTAGGACAGTGTTAGGGTTAGGGATAGCCTCAGCCCTAAGATAGTGTTAGAGTTAGGGTTAGGGTTAGCATCAGCCCTAGGATAATGTTAGGGTTAGGGTTAGGGTTAGCATCAGCCCTAGGATAGTGTTAGTGTTAGGGTTAGCATCAGCCCTAGGATAGTGTTAGGGTTAGGGTTAGGGTTAGCATCCGCCCTAGGATAGTGTTAGGGTTAGGGTTAGGGTTAGCATCAGCCCTAGGATAGTGTTAGGGTTAGGGTTAACATAAATCCTAGGATAGTGTTAGGGTTAGGGTTAGGGTTAGCATCAGCCCTAGGATACTGTTAGGGTTAGGGTTAGTGTTAGCATCAGTTCAAGGATAGTGTTAGTGTTAGCGTTAGGGTTAGCATCTGCCCTAGGATAGTGTTAGGGTTAGGGTTAGGGTTAGCATCAGCCCAAGGATAGTGTTAGGTTTAGGGTTAGCATCAGCCCTAGGATAGTGTTAGGGTTAGGGTTAGGGTTAGCAT
>NW_025423797.1:0-39067 GCF_020740605.2 Lemur catta | reverse complement strand
TATGCACGGGAGACCTGTAGAAATCCTAGGGGAGTCCAGCAAGATAGCTCTAGGTGAAATCAACATTCCATCGATAGTTTCGATGTTTCTTATTTCCTCGCCAATACACACTAATGAATGCAATCTTTCAAAAGGATAACACTCAAAGTCACAGAAAATCTACGCGGCACCTACGGGGCAAAGGTGCCAACTTCGATGGAAAACTTAGTAAAAACGTACATGATGGCTCAAATCCATGGAGAGGCTATCCCGTAGTCCTCGATAGACGGACACAGAGTCCCCAAACTAATCATTTCCCCCAAATTAATAAATAATCCAATTTAAGCAGGGTGTATAACTAGAAACTTACTATCTGCTTCTTTCTCTTTTTCTTTTAATTTGGGAAAGGGGTATGTTAAAGAATGATAATAATGATCATGATTATCAGTATGATTATTATATTAAATCGAATTAACCGTACCAAAACCCCACCACTCACCTTATAAAAATGGGAGTTGATGCATATGTCGGAAGCCGCTGGGTATCTTTTTCTCAAGGCGTGGAACCACAGAAACGCTTCTCCCAAACAAATCCCATCTCGACTGTCATCCTTTTCCTGGCTTTTCCTTTGAAAGTTTTTGCTCTCTGTTATAGGACTATCTCATTGAGGTAGTTTGTTAATTTCACAGTTTATAGAATACATGTGGAACGATTCTGGATTCCTTCTGGGTAACTTGTGTGCCAGGGGAAACCTTCTGTTTGGAGAATACTCCTTGCTTACACAGGAAGCTGCAGTTCATCAGCGCTGCTAGAGAATGGCACTGCACGAATCAGTCGAAGTATCTTTATGCGATCTTTGACTAGGTCCGTGTACAAGGGGCTCCCGTGAGGATTACCCTAGATGCTTCCTGGTCACATGTGCCCTATCTTCTCTCTGGTACGTGCTACTCAGAGAATATGCTTGCTCCTGAATTATGCCAGTGTTTATTCATATCCATTTATGCTGCATTGTTTTCCAAATGGTTCTATAATTTCGCCTCCCATATCAGCAGGGTGAGTGCAAGAGTTTTCCTCAAAGCCAACACAGTGATCAGTTTCTTAAGTTTCCTCAATCTGGTGAGTTGGAAACTATATCTGGCTTCATTTTTTATTCCGTATTTCCTTGACTAATAATGAGGACACAGGGCCAAAGGCGCATTAAGCATATAAAACATAGATATTCTGTAACAGTAACATTTTGCCAATTATATGGGCTACAGATACCTTGTCCTGTTTGCAGCTTGTTTTTGATCCTGTTCATGGTATCTTTGGAAACTTTTCATGATGGGAAATTTGAAATAGAAACAAAATCGGACAGAATAGTAGAATATTTTCTCACTCCCCTGACTCAAGAAATCACCAACCCCTGGCCAGATCTTGTTTCCTTTATACCCCTCCTACCTTAAGTTCATGATCCCCTTAATAATATCCCTCCATCGATAAAAAGTCAATATGTTTCTATCAAAGGTAGAGGCTTTCTTCCATTTTTCAGTGTACTCACAGCCACATTATTCCATCTAAAAATTTCACCGTATTAGAGATAACAGCAAGTACTCAATGTTTGCGTTTCCCTGAGACACACACGCTCATTTCAGTTTCTTTGGATCCAGTCCAAATACAGTACCTACCTTGTGAGGGGTTGAGATGTCTTTTGAAAGAGTGTCCATACATCGCGACTAGTCGGGGGCAGCCCCGGTTGTCACCATTTCCCTTTGTTTCCTACCGCTGTCCGCAGTGACCCGAGTTACTTTCGCATTGTGAGGGGTTTCATCGCGGATTTAAACGTATCTAATGTGTTTCAATATCTTGCAATTATTATACTTACTGGCGATCAAACCGTCCTGTGTTTGGCAAACGGGAGTCTACTCATTCTGGTTCCTGTGTCTTTTGACGTGACCCTCGTCCTGTTGGATATCATAGCATCCACGCTTCCCAGTACAAGAAGCGTCCGTTTCCCGCCCCAGACTTCAAGTCAGCCTATGTCTCCAGTAAGTCTTAGGACCGTTTAATAACGATGGTTGGCGGAGACCACGATCTAGATGCTGCTGAAATGCACTACTGTTGAGTTCGCACCTATGTCTCGGCACTTTCCGTGGAAAAACTAAAAATAAATAAATAAATAAATAAATAAATAAATAAATAAATAAAGGAAGAAAAGAAAAAAAAATTACAGGAAAACACATTGAGTTTCCACTGATAATCCAAGTTCAAACGGAGAACTGAGAGTTTTTTTTTACATGACTTGATCGATTTCACCTCTTCCTCTCACACCCAAATTCCCAGTCCCCAAAGACACCAACAGCATTTCTTCTTTGCAGGATCCCACAGAATAATCGTAGCCATGCACCATAGAACCGTGGACTGGTTCCCACTGCATGAAGTAGGAAAGGCGAGGAAGGAACTTTCTACTTTTCCGGCTGCTCCACTGTGAAAATGTAAGAGCTGCCGTCCGCCGAAGCCAGTCTGCTCATGTCCAAGGAGCTCTGAGCCACGTCACACTCCTTTGGAATATTTCCCTGAGCCTTCATGTGGGCTCCTGACGTCTGTAGAATCTCACAAGTCACACATTGCCCTCCCGTTTGTGTCCTCCGTGCTTTGAATAGATGTGCTATTGAGTGTTTGATTTTTGTTGTCATTGGTGTATGTGTTTGTGGCAAAGTGTTGAGTGTTTGGTGTGTATGTAGCAGCTAGAGAGCGAGGCTCTGAAGGCTACTGGGCAGCAGGAGGGCACGGGGTCGGGTGGGGGGCGCTGGGCCGGGAGGGCCGCGTAGCAGCTCGGCCTCTTGAGGCGTCCGGGGACAGCCGCCGCCGTCTAGGGCCATAGCACCCTGAACGTGCCCGATCTCGTCTGATCTGGGAAGCTAAGCAGGGTCGGGGGCCCGGTTAGTACTTGGATGGGAGACCGCCTGGGAATACCAGGTGCTGCAGGCTTTTGCCTCTTCTTTTGTCCCGCCCGCCGAGGGGACGGGGGTGGGGGCGCCCCGGCGTTCTGTGCCCGCCTCCACTTTCGCCCTCGGCCCCTGGCACTCCCCCGCCCCCCCCGCCGGCGCGGCCCCGCTGCCCCCGCCCAGGGCGTCCTCCCCTCTCCCCCGCTGCAACACCACCGCCAGGTGGCGGCAGCGGCAGAGCGTCCCAGCCGTTCCGTTCCTGTTCGGCCGGCAGCGGAGCCCCAGCCCTGGGCCCCACACCGGGCCGGGCGGGCGGCGGGATCCCTGAGTGCCGCTGGGTCTCCTCTCCCCCACACCCCGCACCCCCCGCCCCGCACTCCGGGACGTCGCGTACACCCGGCGCGGGACAGCCCACGGCGGCAAACCTTGTCCTGGGCCCCCGGACCCCCGGCCGACCGTGCACTTCCTCTCCGCCGCACACCCGGGCCTCGGGCCCGGGCCTCACGCCGGGCGGGCTCCTCGCCACCGCCGGGGCTCCCGAGAGACACACCGGCGCGCCGCACAGGGCGAGTTTCCGGCCACCCGGGCAGAGAGGACGCACAACAGCACACGGAGCGCACGCAGCCAAACCCAAACCACCCACCGGCCCCCCGACCCGTGGCTTCCCACCCCAAACCCCACCCCACCGGGCCACAGGATAGCGGGCTCTGGCCCGCCCCGCCGCCCCCCGCCCCCGCGCGGGGGCTGCTGCCACACGCAGGCCCTGAGGGGAATCGGGGCAGAAGGGTCCTCCCCAGACGGGGGTGGGGTGGCGGGGTGGGGGGGACACTGCAGGTCTTCAGGACCTCCGGGTGAAGGACCGGCGGCAGGCGCGGCCCTGCCTCCTCGTGCCGGCCCCGCCCCAAAGCCCCTCCCCACCGTGCCCTCGCGTGGGCCGGCGGAGGGCCCTGTCTCCCGCACTCTCCGGCTCTGGCCCTCCGCCCCCACGCGTGGAAGCCTGTCCCTGCGCGCGTGCCCGTGGGTCTGCTCCTCGGGGTGTGGGACGGTGGTGCGCCCGTGGTTTGGGTGGGGGGTGGGGGGGTGCGCGCGCGAAACCCGTCAGGCCCCGCCTGGCCCCCCAACCCCACCCCGATACTGGCAGGTGGGCTAGCGATGGGCCAGGGCGGCGGGAGGGACCCGACGGCGCAGGGAGGGACGCGTCCCAGCAGCTCGGCCTCTTGAGGCGTCCGGGGGGCGGCCACCGTCGTCTACGGCCAGACCACCCTGAACGCGCCCGATCTCGTCTGATCTCGGAAGCTAAGCAGGGTCGGGCCCGGTTAGTACTTGGATGGGAGACCGCCTGGGAATCCCGGGTGCCGTAGGCTTTTTGCTCTGCCTCTTTTTCTGTCCCGCCCCCCTGGGCTGGGAAGGGGAGGGGGGGGCCTTCGCCCTCCGCGCCCGCCCCGGCTCCCGCCCCCGGCCGGCCCGGACCCTGCCCCGTGGCCCCTGGAGAGAGGGTCAGATTGGAGATGTGGAGGCTCAGTCCCCGAGGCTGTCGCCCCTCACACACCTGCCGCAGGTCCGGGCCTCCGGAACTTCTGACCGACCGGCTCTGAATTCAGGACACAGTCTAAAGTTGTCCAAGGAGATGACCACGTTACCACCCTAGGAAAGGAAAAATTGGACCCTATCCACATATGCAGAAGAAGAGAATCTAAACAGTTGGCTATTCGTTCACGGTAACATAATTCAAGAATCCAGATGCGAAGACATCTAGAGACACTTTTCAAACGTCTAAATCTTTAGAAAATATTCTGAAGGCTTAAGAAGTAGAAACATTCTTTGGAAAGTCACGAGCAAGACCAGGGTGTTGATAGGAAATCCTTCCGTTCGATCCTGCAAGAGACGCTCCAAAAATGTACTACAACAAGGGAAAACACTAATAATATGTGGGAAAGGAAAATCACCTTTCTTCATTTTCCTCACCTCCTACGGTTCTCAAAGTAGAATGTTTTCCCCTATGCACGGGAGACCTGTAGAAATCCTAGGGGAGTCCAGCAAGATAGCTCTAGGTGAAATCAACATTCCATCGATAGTTTCGATGTTTCTTATTTCCTCGCCAATACACACTAATGAATGCAATCTTTCAAAAGGATAACACTCAAAGTCACAGAAAATCTACGCGGCACCTACGGGGCAAAGGTGCCAACTTCGATGGAAAACTTAGTAAAAACGTACATGATGGCTCAAATCCATGGAGAGGCTATCCCGTAGTCCTCGATAGACGGACACAGAGTCCCCAAACTAATCATTTCCCCCAAATTAATAAATAATCCAATTTAAGCAGGGTGTATAACTAGAAACTTACTATCTGCTTCTTTCTCTTTTTCTTTTAATTTGGGAAAGGGGTATGTTAAAGAATGATAATAATGATCATGATTATCAGTATGATTATTATATTAAATCGAATTAACCGTACCAAAACCCCACCACTCACCTTATAAAAATGGGAGTTGATGCATATGTCGGAAGCCGCTGGGTATCTTTTTCTCAAGGCGTGGAACCACAGAAACGCTTCTCCCAAACAAATCCCATCTCGACTGTCATCCTTTTCCTGGCTTTTCCTTTGAAAGTTTTTGCTCTCTGTTATAGGACTATCTCATTGAGGTAGTTTGTTAATTTCACAGTTTATAGAATACATGTGGAACGATTCTGGATTCCTTCTGGGTAACTTGTGTGCCAGGGGAAACCTTCTGTTTGGAGAATACTCCTTGCTTACACAGGAAGCTGCAGTTCATCAGCGCTGCTAGAGAATGGCACTGCACGAATCAGTCGAAGTATCTTTATGCGATCTTTGACTAGGTCCGTGTACAAGGGGCTCCCGTGAGGATTACCCTAGATGCTTCCTGGTCACATGTGCCCTATCTTCTCTCTGGTACGTGCTACTCAGAGAATATGCTTGCTCCTGAATTATGCCAGTGTTTATTCATATCCATTTATGCTGCATTGTTTTCCAAATGGTTCTATAATTTCGCCTCCCATATCAGCAGGGTGAGTGCAAGAGTTTTCCTCAAAGCCAACACAGTGATCAGTTTCTTAAGTTTCCTCAATCTGGTGAGTTGGAAACTATATCTGGCTTCATTTTTTATTCCGTATTTCCTTGACTAATAATGAGGACACAGGGCCAAAGGCGCATTAAGCATATAAAACATAGATATTCTGTAACAGTAACATTTTGCCAATTATATGGGCTACAGATACCTTGTCCTGTTTGCAGCTTGTTTTTGATCCTGTTCATGGTATCTTTGGAAACTTTTCATGATGGGAAATTTGAAATAGAAACAAAATCGGACAGAATAGTAGAATATTTTCTCACTCCCCTGACTCAAGAAATCACCAACCCCTGGCCAGATCTTGTTTCCTTTATACCCCTCCTACCTTAAGTTCATGATCCCCTTAATGATATCCCTCCATCGATAAAAAGTCAATATGTTTCTATCAAAGGTAGAGGCTTTCTTCCATTTTTCAGTGTACTCACAGCCACATTATTCCATCTAAAAATTTCACCGTATTAGAGATAACAGCAAGTACTCAATGTTTGCGTTTCCCTGAGACACACACGCTCATTTCAGTTTCTTTGGATCCAGTCCAAATACAGTACCTACCTTGTGAGGGGTTGAGATGTCTTTTGAAAGAGTGTCCATACATCGCGACTAGTCGGGGGCAGCCCCGGTTGTCACCATTTCCCTTTGTTTCCTACCGCTGTCCGCAGTGACCCGAGTTACTTTCGCATTGTGAGGGGTTTCATCGCGGATTTAAACGTATCTAATGTGTTTCAATATCTTGCAATTATTATACTTACTGGCGATCAAACCGTCCTGTGTTTGGCAAACGGGAGTCTACTCATTCTGGTTCCTGTGTCTTTTGACGTGACCCTCGTCCTGTTGGATATCATAGCATCCACGCTTCCCAGTACAAGAAGCGTCCGTTTCCCGCCCCAGACTTCAAGTCAGCCTATGTCTCCAGTAAGTCTTAGGACCGTTTAATAACGATGGTTGGCGGAGACCACGATCTAGATGCTGCTGAAATGCACTACTGTTGAGTTCGCACCTATGTCTCGGCACTTTCCGTGGAAAAACTAAAAATAAATAAATAAATAAATAAATAAATAAATAAATAAATAAATAAATAAATAAATAAAGGAAGAAAAGAAAAAAAAATTACAGGAAAACACATTGAGTTTCCACTGATAATCCAAGTTCAAACGGAGAACTGAGAGGTTTTTTTTACATGACTTGATCGATTTCACCTCTTCCTCTCACACCCAAATTCCCAGTCCCCAAAGACACCAACAGCATTTCTTCTTTGCAGGATCCCACAGAATAATCGTAGCCATGCACCATAGAACCGTGGACTGGTTCCCACTGCATGAAGTAGGAAAGGCGAGGAAGGAACTTTCTACTTTTCCGGCTGCTCCACTGTGAAAATGTAAGAGCTGCCGTCCGCCGAAGCCAGTCTGCTCATGTCCAAGGAGCTCTGAGCCACGTCACACTCCTTTGGAATATTTCCCTGAGCCTTCATGTGGGCTCCTGACGTCTGTAGAATCTCACAAGTCACACATTGCCCTCCCGTTTGTGTCCTCCGTGCTTTGAATAGATGTGCTATTGAGTGTTTGATTTTTGTTGTCATTGGTGTATGTGTTTGTGGCAAAGTGTTGAGTGTTTGGTGTGTATGTAGCAGCTAGAGAGCGAGGCTCTGAAGGCTACTGGGCAGCAGGAGGGCACGGGGTCGGGTGGGGGGCGCTGGGCCGGGAGGGCCGCGTAGCAGCTCGGCCTCTTGAGGCGTCCGGGGACAGCCGCCGCCGTCTAGGGCCATAGCACCCTGAACGTGCCCGATCTCGTCTGATCTGGGAAGCTAAGCAGGGTCGGGGGCCCGGTTAGTACTTGGATGGGAGACCGCCTGGGAATACCAGGTGCTGCAGGCTTTTGCCTCTTCTTTTGTCCCGCCCGCCGAGGGGACGGGGGTGGGGGCGCCCCGGCGTTCTGTGCCCGCCTCCACTTTCGCCCTCGGCCCCTGGCACTCCCCCGCCCCCCCGCCGGCGCGGCCCGCTGCCCCCGCCCAGGGCGTCCTCCCCTCTCCCCCGCTGCAACACCACCGCCAGGTGGCGGCAGCGGCAGAGCGTCCCAGCCGTTCCGTTCCTGTTCGGCCGGCAGCGGAGCCCCAGCCCTGGGCCCCACACCGGGCCGGGCGGGCGGCGGGATCCCTGAGTGCCGCTGGGTCTCCTCTCCCCCACACCCCGCACCCCCCGCCCCGCACTCCGGGACGTCGCGTACACCCGGCGCGGGACAGCCCACGGCGGCAAACCTTGTCCTGGGCCCCCGGACCCCCGGCCGACCGTGCACTTCCTCTCCGCCGCACACCCGGGCCTCGGGCCCGGGCCTCACGCCGGGCGGGCTCCTCGCCACCGCCGGGGCTCCCGAGAGACACACCGGCGCGCCGCACAGGGCGAGTTTCCGGCCACCCGGGCAGAGAGGACGCACAACAGCACACGGAGCGCACGCAGCCAAACCCAAACCACCCACCGGCCCCCCGACCCGTGGCTTCCCACCCCAAACCCCACCCCCACCGGGCCACAGGATAGCGGGCTCTGGCCCGCCCCGCCGCCCCCCGCCCCCGCGCGGGGGCTGCTGCCACACGCAGGCCCTGAGGGGAATCGGGGCAGAAGGGTCCTCCCCAGACGGGGGTGGGGTGGCGGGGTGGGGGGGGACACTGCAGGTCTTCAGGACCTCCGGGTGAAGGACCGGCGGCAGGCGCGGCCCTGCCTCCTCGTGCCGGCCCCGCCCCAAAGCCCCTCCCCACCGTGCCCTCGCGTGGGCCGGCGGAGGGCCCTGTCTCCCGCACTCTCCGGCTCTGGCCCTCCGCCCCCACGCGTGGAAGCCTGTCCCTGCGCGCGTGCCCGTGGGTCTGCTCCTCGGGGTGTGGGACGGTGGTGCGCCCGTGGTTTGGGTGGGGGTGGGGGGGGTGCGCGCGCGAAACCCGTCAGGCCCCGCCTGGCCCCCCAACCCCACCCCGATACTGGCAGGTGGGCTAGCGATGGGCCAGGGCGGCGGGAGGGACCCGACGGCGCAGGGAGGGACGCGTCCCAGCAGCTCGGCCTCTTGAGGCGTCCGGGGGGCGGCCACCGTCGTCTACGGCCAGACCACCCTGAACGCGCCCGATCTCGTCTGATCTCGGAAGCTAAGCAGGGTCGGGCCCGGTTAGTACTTGGATGGGAGACCGCCTGGGAATCCCGGGTGCCGTAGGCTTTTTGCTCTGCCTCTTTTTCTGTCCCGCCCCCCTGGGCTGGGAAGGGGAGGGGGGGGCCTTCGCCCTCCGCGCCCGCCCCGGCTCCCGCCCCCGGCCGGCCCGGACCCTGCCCCGTGGCCCCTGGAGAGAGGGTCAGATTGGAGATGTGGAGGCTCAGTCCCCGAGGCTGTCGCCCCTCACACACCTGCCGCAGGTCCGGGCCTCCGGAACTTCTGACCGACCGGCTCTGAATTCAGGACACAGTCTAAAGTTGTCCAAGGAGATGACCACGTTACCACCCTAGGAAAGGAAAAATTGGACCCTATCCACATATGCAGAAGAAGAGAATCTAAACAGTTGGCTATTCGTTCACGGTAACATAATTCAAGAATCCAGATGCGAAGACATCTAGAGACACTTTTCAAACGTCTAAATCTTTAGAAAATATTCTGAAGGCTTAAGAAGTAGAAACATTCTTTGGAAAGTCACGAGCAAGACCAGGGTGTTGATAGGAAATCCTTCCGTTCGATCCTGCAAGAGACGCTCCAAAAATGTACTACAACAAGGGAAAACACTAATAATATGTGGGAAAGGAAAATCACCTTTCTTCATTTTCCTCACCTCCTACGGTTCTCAAAGTAGAATGTTTTCCCCTATGCACGGGAGACCTGTAGAAATCCTAGGGGAGTCCAGCAAGATAGCTCTAGGTGAAATCAACATTCCATCGATAGTTTCGATGTTTCTTATTTCCTCGCCAATACACACTAATGAATGCAATCTTTCAAAAGGATAACACTCAAAGTCACAGAAAATCTACGCGGCACCTACGGGGCAAAGGTGCCAACTTCGATGGAAAACTTAGTAAAAACGTACATGATGGCTCAAATCCATGGAGAGGCTATCCCGTAGTCCTCGATAGACGGACACAGAGTCCCCAAACTAATCATTTCCCCCAAATTAATAAATAATCCAATTTAAGCAGGGTGTATAACTAGAAACTTACTATCTGCTTCTTTCTCTTTTTCTTTTAATTTGGGAAAGGGGTATGTTAAAGAATGATAATAATGATCATGATTATCAGTATGATTATTATATTAAATCGAATTAACCGTACCAAAACCCCACCACTCACCTTATAAAAATGGGAGTTGATGCATATGTCGGAAGCCGCTGGGTATCTTTTTCTCAAGGCGTGGAACCACAGAAACGCTTCTCCCAAACAAATCCCATCTCGACTGTCATCCTTTTCCTGGCTTTTCCTTTGAAAGTTTTTGCTCTCTGTTATAGGACTATCTCATTGAGGTAGTTTGTTAATTTCACAGTTTATAGAATACATGTGGAACGATTCTGGATTCCTTCTGGGTAACTTGTGTGCCAGGGGAAACCTTCTGTTTGGAGAATACTCCTTGCTTACACAGGAAGCTGCAGTTCATCAGCGCTGCTAGAGAATGGCACTGCACGAATCAGTCGAAGTATCTTTATGCGATCTTTGACTAGGTCCGTGTACAAGGGGCTCCCGTGAGGATTACCCTAGATGCTTCCTGGTCACATGTGCCCTATCTTCTCTCTGGTACGTGCTACTCAGAGAATATGCTTGCTCCTGAATTATGCCAGTGTTTATTCATATCCATTTATGCTGCATTGTTTTCCAAATGGTTCTATAATTTCGCCTCCCATATCAGCAGGGTGAGTGCAAGAGTTTTCCTCAAAGCCAACACAGTGATCAGTTTCTTAAGTTTCCTCAATCCGGTGAGTTGGAAACTATATCTGGCTTCATTTTTTATTCCGTATTTCCTTGACTAATAATGAGGACACAGGGCCAAAGGCGCATTAAGCATATAAAACATAGATATTCTGTAACAGTAACATTTTGCCAATTATATGGGCTACAGATACCTTGTCCTGTTTGCAGCTTGTTTTTGATCCTGTTCATGGTATCTTTGGAAACTTTTCATGATGGGAAATTTGAAATAGAAACAAAATCGGACAGAATAGTAGAATATTTTCTCACTCCCCTGACTCAAGAAATCACCAACCCCTGGCCAGATCTTGTTTCCTTTATACCCCTCCTACCTTAAGTTCATGATCCCCTTAATGATATCCCTCCATCGATAAAAAGTCAATATGTTTCTATCAAAGGTAGAGGCTTTCTTCCATTTTTCAGTGTACTCACAGCCACATTATTCCATCTAAAAATTTCACCGTATTAGAGATAACAGCAAGTACTCAATGTTTGCGTTTCCCTGAGACACACACGCTCATTTCAGTTTCTTTGGATCCAGTCCAAATACAGTACCTACCTTGTGAGGGGTTGAGATGTCTTTTGAAAGAGTGTCCATACATCGCGACTAGTCGGGGGCAGCCCCGGTTGTCACCATTTCCCTTTGTTTCCTACCGCTGTCCGCAGTGACCCGAGTTACTTTCGCATTGTGAGGGGTTTCATCGCGGATTTAAACGTATCTAATGTGTTTCAATATCTTGCAATTATTATACTTACTGGCGATCAAACCGTCCTGTGTTTGGCAAACGGGAGTCTACTCATTCTGGTTCCTGTGTCTTTTGACGTGACCCTCGTCCTGTTGGATATCATAGCATCCACGCTTCCCAGTACAAGAAGCGTCCGTTTCCCGCCCCAGACTTCAAGTCAGCCTATGTCTCCAGTAAGTCTTAGGACCGTTTAATAACGATGGTTGGCGGAGACCACGATCTAGATGCTGCTGAAATGCACTACTGTTGAGTTCGCACCTATGTCTCGGCACTTTCCGTGGAAAAACTAAAAATAAATAAATAAATAAATAAATAAATAAATAAATAAATAAATAAATAAAGGAAGAAAAGAAAAAAAAATTACAGGAAAACACATTGAGTTTCCACTGATAATCCAAGTTCAAACGGAGAACTGAGAGTTTTTTTTTACATGACTTGATCGATTTCACCTCTTCCTCTCACACCCAAATTCCCAGTCCCCAAAGACACCAACAGCATTTCTTCTTTGCAGGATCCCACAGAATAATCGTAGCCATGCACCATAGAACCGTGGACTGGTTCCCACTGCATGAAGTAGGAAAGGCGAGGAAGGAACTTTCTACTTTTCCGGCTGCTCCACTGTGAAAATGTAAGAGCTGCCGTCCGCCGAAGCCAGTCTGCTCATGTCCAAGGAGCTCTGAGCCACGTCACACTCCTTTGGAATATTTCCCTGAGCCTTCATGTGGGCTCCTGACGTCTGTAGAATCTCACAAGTCACACATTGCCCTCCCGTTTGTGTCCTCCGTGCTTTGAATAGATGTGCTATTGAGTGTTTGATTTTTGTTGTCATTGGTGTATGTGTTTGTGGCAAAGTGTTGAGTGTTTGGTGTGTATGTAGCAGCTAGAGAGCGAGGCTCTGAAGGCTACTGGGCAGCAGGAGGGCACGGGGTCGGGTGGGGGGCGCTGGGCCGGGAGGGCCGCGTAGCAGCTCGGCCTCTTGAGGCGTCCGGGGACAGCCGCCGCCGTCTAGGGCCATAGCACCCTGAACGTGCCCGATCTCGTCTGATCTGGGAAGCTAAGCAGGGTCGGGGGCCCGGTTAGTACTTGGATGGGAGACCGCCTGGGAATACCAGGTGCTGCAGGCTTTTGCCTCTTCTTTTGTCCCGCCCGCCGAGGGGACGGGGGTGGGGGCGCCCCGGCGTTCTGTGCCCGCCTCCACTTTCGCCCTCGGCCCCTGGCACTCCCCCGCCCCCCCCGCCGGCGCGGCCCGCTGCCCCCGCCCAGGGCGTCCTCCCCTCTCCCCCGCTGCAACACCACCGCCAGGTGGCGGCAGCGGCAGAGCGTCCCAGCCGTTCCGTTCCTGTTCGGCCGGCAGCGGAGCCCCAGCCCTGGGCCCCACACCGGGCCGGGCGGGCGGCGGGATCCCTGAGTGCCGCTGGGTCTCCTCTCCCCCACACCCCGCACCCCCCGCCCCGCACTCCGGGACGTCGCGTACACCCGGCGCGGGACAGCCCACGGCGGCAAACCTTGTCCTGGGCCCCCGGACCCCCGGCCGACCGTGCACTTCCTCTCCGCCGCACACCCGGGCCTCGGGCCCGGGCCTCACGCCGGGCGGGCTCCTCGCCACCGCCGGGGCTCCCGAGAGACACACCGGCGCGCCGCACAGGGCGAGTTTCCGGCCACCCGGGCAGAGAGGACGCACAACAGCACACGGAGCGCACGCAGCCAAACCCAAACCACCCACCGGCCCCCCGACCCGTGGCTTCCCACCCCAAACCCCACCCCACCGGGCCACAGGATAGCGGGCTCTGGCCCGCCCCGCCGCCCCCCGCCCCCGCGCGGGGGCTGCTGCCACACGCAGGCCCTGAGGGGAATCGGGGCAGAACGGTCCTCCCCAGACGGGGGTGGGGTGGCGGGGTGGGGGGGACACTGCAGGTCTTCAGGACCTCCGGGTGAAGGACCGGCGGCAGGCGCGGCCCTGCCTCCTCGTGCCGGCCCCGCCCCAAAGCCCCTCCCCACCGTGCCCTCGCGTGGGCCGGCGGAGGGCCCTGTCTCCCGCACTCTCCGGCTCTGGCCCTCCGCCCCCACGCGTGGAAGCCTGTCCCTGCGCGCGTGCCCGTGGGTCTGCTCCTCGGGGTGTGGGACGGTGGTGCGCCCGTGGTTTGGGTGGGGGTGGGGGGGTGCGCGCGCGCGAAACCCGTCAGGCCCCGCCTGGCCCCCCAACCCCACCCCGATACTGGCAGGTGGGCTAGCGATGGGCCAGGGCGGCGGGAGGGACCCGACGGCGCAGGGAGGGACGCGTCCCAGCAGCTCGGCCTCTTGAGGCGTCCGGGGGGCGGCCACCGTCGTCTACGGCCAGACCACCCTGAACGCGCCCGATCTCGTCTGATCTCGGAAGCTAAGCAGGGTCGGGCCCGGTTAGTACTTGGATGGGAGACCGCCTGGGAATCCCGGGTGCCGTAGGCTTTTTGCTCTGCCTCTTTTTCTGTCCCGCCCCCCTGGGCTGGGAAGGGGAGGGGGGGGCCTTCGCCCTCCGCGCCCGCCCCGGCTCCCGCCCCCGGCCGGCCCGGACCCTGCCCCGTGGCCCCTGGAGAGAGGGTCAGATTGGAGATGTGGAGGCTCAGTCCCCGAGGCTGTCGCCCCTCACACACCTGCCGCAGGTCCGGGCCTCCGGAACTTCTGACCGACCGGCTCTGAATTCAGGACACAGTCTAAAGTTGTCCAAGGAGATGACCACGTTACCACCCTAGGAAAGGAAAAATTGGACCCTATCCACATATGCAGAAGAAGAGAATCTAAACAGTTGGCTATTCGTTCACGGTAACATAATTCAAGAATCCAGATGCGAAGACATCTAGAGACACTTTTCAAACGTCTAAATCTTTAGAAAATATTCTGAAGGCTTAAGAAGTAGAAACATTCTTTGGAAAGTCACGAGCAAGACCAGGGTGTTGATAGGAAATCCTTCCGTTCGATCCTGCAAGAGACGCTCCAAAAATGTACTACAACAAGGGAAAACACTAATAATATGTGGGAAAGGAAAATCACCTTTCTTCATTTTCCTCACCTCCTACGGTTCTCAAAATAGAATGTTTTCCCCTATGCACGGGAGACCTGTAGAAATCCTAGGGGAGTCCAGCAAGATAGCTCTAGGTGAAATCAACATTCCATCGATAGTTTCGATGTTTCTTATTTCCTCGCCAATACACACTAATGAATGCAATCTTTCAAAAGGATAACACTCAAAGTCACAGAAAATCTACGCGGCACCTACGGGGCAAAGGTGCCAACTTCGATGGAAAACTTAGTAAAAACGTACATGATGGCTCAAATCCATGGAGAGGCTATCCCGTAGTCCTCGATAGACGGACACAGAGTCCCCAAACTAATCATTTCCCCCAAATTAATAAATAATCCAATTTAAGCAGGGTGTATAACTAGAAACTTACTATCTGCTTCTTTCTCTTTTTCTTTTAATTTGGGAAAGGGGTATGTTAAAGAATGATAATAATGATCATGATTATCAGTATGATTATTATATTAAATCGAATTAACCGTACCAAAACCCCACCACTCACCTTATAAAAATGGGAGTTGATGCATATGTCGGAAGCCGCTGTGTATCTTTTTCTCAAGGCGTGGAACCACAGAAACGCTTCTCCCAAACAAATCCCATCTCGACTGTCATCCTTTTCCTGGCTTTTCCTTTGAAAGTTTTTGCTCTCTGTTATAGGACTATCTCATTGAGGTAGTTTGTTAATTTCACAGTTTATAGAATACATGTGGAACGATTCTGGATTCCTTCTGGGTAACTTGTGTGCCAGGGGAAACCTTCTGTTTGGAGAATACTCCTTGCTTACACAGGAAGCTGCAGTTCATCAGCGCTGCTAGAGAATGGCACTGCACGAATCAGTCGAAGTATCTTTATGCGATCTTTGACTAGGTCCGTGTACAAGGGGCTCCCGTGAGGATTACCCTAGATGCTTCCTGGTCACATGTGCCCTATCTTCTCTCTGGTACGTGCTACTCAGAGAATATGCTTGCTCCTGAATTATGCCAGTGTTTATTCATATCCATTTATGCTGCATTGTTTTCCAAATGGTTCTATAATTTCGCCTCCCATATCAGCAGGGTGAGTGCAAGAGTTTTCCTCAAAGCCAACACAGTGATCAGTTTCCTAAGTTTCCTCAATCCGGTGAGTTGGAAACTATATCTGGCTTCATTTTTTATTCCGTATTTCCTTGACTAATAATGAGGACACAGGGCCAAAGGCGCATTAAGCATATAAAACATAGATATTCTGTAACAGTAACATTTTGCCAATTATATGGGCTACAGATACCTTGTCCTGTTTGCAGCTTGTTTTTGATCCTGTTCATGGTATCTTTGGAAACTTTTCATGATGGGAAATTTGAAATAGAAACAAAATCGGACAGAATAGTAGAATATTTTCTCACTCCCCTGACTCAAGAAATCACCAACCCCTGGCCAGATCTTGTTTCCTTTATACCCCTCCTACCTTAAGTTCATGATCCCCTTAATAATATCCCTCCATCGATAAAAAGTCAATATGTTTCTATCAAAGGTAGAGGCTTTCTTCCATTTTTCAGTGTACTCACAGCCACATTATTCCATCTAAAAATTTCACCGTATTAGAGATAACAGCAAGTACTCAATGTTTGCGTTTCCCTGAGACACACACGCTCATTTCAGTTTCTTTGGATCCAGTCCAAATACAGTACCTACCTTGTGAGGGGTTGAGATGTCTTTTGAAAGAGTGTCCATACATCGCGACTAGTCGGGGGCAGCCCCGGTTGTCACCATTTCCCTTTGTTTCCTACCGCTGTCCGCAGTGACCCGAGTTACTTTCGCATTGTGAGGGGTTTCATCGCGGATTTAAACGTATCTAATGTGTTTCAATATCTTGCAATTATTATACTTACTGGCGATCAAACCGTCCTGTGTTTGGCAAACGGGAGTCTACTCATTCTGGTTCCTGTGTCTTTTGACGTGACCCTCGTCCTGTTGGATATCATAGCATCCACGCTTCCCAGTACAAGAAGCGTCCGTTTCCCGCCCCAGACTTCAAGTCAGCCTATGTCTCCAGTAAGTCTTAGGACCGTTTAATAACGATGGTTGGCGGAGACCACGATCTAGATGCTGCTGAAATGCACTACTGTTGAGTTCGCACCTATGTCTCGGCACTTTCCGTGGAAAAACTAAAAATAAATAAATAAATAAATAAATAAATAAAGGAAGAAAAGAAAAAAAAATTACAGGAAAACACATTGAGTTTCCACTGATAATCCAAGTTCAAACGGAGAACTGAGAGGTTTTTTTTACATGACTTGATCGATTTCACCTCTTCCTCTCACACCCAAATTCCCAGTCCCCAAAGACACCAACAGCATTTCTTCTTTGCAGGATCCCACAGAATAATCGTAGCCATGCACCATAGAACCGTGGACTGGTTCCCACTGCATGAAGTAGGAAAGGCGAGGAAGGAACTTTCTACTTTTCCGGCTGCTCCACTGTGAAAATGTAAGAGCTGCCGTCCGCCGAAGCCAGTCTGCTCATGTCCAAGGAGCTCTGAGCCACGTCACACTCCTTTGGAATATTTCCCTGAGCCTTCATGTGGGCTCCTGACGTCTGTAGAATCTCACAAGTCACACATTGCCCTCCCGTTTGTGTCCTCCGTGCTTTGAATAGATGTGCTATTGAGTGTTTGATTTTTGTTGTCATTGGTGTATGTGTTTGTGGCAAAGTGTTGAGTGTTTGGTGTGTATGTAGCAGCTAGAGAGCGAGGCTCTGAAGGCTACTGGGCAGCAGGAGGGCACGGGGTCGGGTGGGGGGCGCTGGGCCGGGAGGGCCGCGTAGCAGCTCGGCCTCTTGAGGCGTCCGGGGACAGCCGCCGCCGTCTAGGGCCATAGCACCCTGAACGTGCCCGATCTCGTCTGATCTGGGAAGCTAAGCAGGGTCGGGGGCCCGGTTAGTACTTGGATGGGAGACCGCCTGGGAATACCAGGTGCTGCAGGCTTTTGCCTCTTCTTTTGTCCCGCCCGCCGAGGGGACGGGGGTGGGGGCGCCCCGGCGTTCTGTGCCCGCCTCCACTTTCGCCCTCGGCCCCTGGCACTCCCCCGCCCCCCCGCCGGCGCGGCCCGCTGCCCCCGCCCAGGGCGTCCTCCCCTCTCCCCCGCTGCAACACCACCGCCAGGTGGCGGCAGCGGCAGAGCGTCCCAGCCGTTCCGTTCCTGTTCGGCCGGCAGCGGAGCCCCAGCCCTGGGCCCCACACCGGGCCGGGCGGGCGGCGGGATCCCTGAGTGCCGCTGGGTCTCCTCTCCCCCACACCCCGCACCCCCCGCCCCGCACTCCGGGACGTCGCGTACACCCGGCGCGGGACAGCCCACGGCGGCAAACCTTGTCCTGGGCCCCCGGACCCCCGGCCGACCGTGCACTTCCTCTCCGCCGCACACCCGGGCCTCGGGCCCGGGCCTCACGCCGGGCGGGCTCCTCGCCACCGCCGGGGCTCCCGAGAGACACACCGGCGCGCCGCACAGGGCGAGTTTCCGGCCACCCGGGCAGAGAGGACGCACAACAGCACACGGAGCGCACGCAGCCAAACCCAAACCACCCACCGGCCCCCCGACCCGTGGCTTCCCACCCCAAACCCCACCCCACCGGGCCACAGGATAGCGGGCTCTGGCCCGCCCCGCCGCCCCCCGCCCCCGCGCGGGGGCTGCTGCCACACGCAGGCCCTGAGGGGAATCGGGGCAGAACGGTCCTCCCCAGACGGGGGTGGGGTGGCGGGGTGGGGGGGACACTGCAGGTCTTCAGGACCTCCGGGTGAAGGACCGGCGGCAGGCGCGGCCCTGCCTCCTCGTGCCGGCCCCGCCCCAAAGCCCCTCCCCACCGTGCCCTCGCGTGGGCCGGCGGAGGGCCCTGTCTCCCGCACTCTCCGGCTCTGGCCCTCCGCCCCCACGCGTGGAAGCCTGTCCCTGCGCGCGTGCCCGTGGGTCTGCTCCTCGGGGTGTGGGACGGTGGTGCGCCCGTGGTTTGGGTGGGGGTGGGGGGGTGCGCGCGCGAAACCCGTCAGGCCCCGCCTGGCCCCCCAACCCCACCCCGATACTGGCAGGTGGGCTAGCGATGGGCCAGGGCGGCGGGAGGGACCCGACGGCGCAGGGAGGGACGCGTCCCAGCAGCTCGGCCTCTTGAGGCGTCCGGGGGGCGGCCACCGTCGTCTACGGCCAGACCACCCTGAACGCGCCCGATCTCGTCTGATCTCGGAAGCTAAGCAGGGTCGGGCCCGGTTAGTACTTGGATGGGAGACCGCCTGGGAATCCCGGGTGCCGTAGGCTTTTTGCTCTGCCTCTTTTTCTGTCCCGCCCCCCTGGGCTGGGAAGGGGAGGGGGGGGCCTTCGCCCTCCGCGCCCGCCCCGGCTCCCGCCCCCGGCCGGCCCGGACCCTGCCCCGTGGCCCCTGGAGAGAGGGTCAGATTGGAGATGTGGAGGCTCAGTCCCCGAGGCTGTCGCCCCTCACACACCTGCCGCAGGTCCGGGCCTCCGGAACTTCTGACCGACCGGCTCTGAATTCAGGACACAGTCTAAAGTTGTCCAAGGAGATGACCACGTTACCACCCTAGGAAAGGAAAAATTGGACCCTATCCACATATGCAGAAGAAGAGAATCTAAACAGTTGGCTATTCGTTCACGGTAACATAATTCAAGAATCCAGATGCGAAGACATCTAGAGACACTTTTCAAACGTCTAAATCTTTAGAAAATATTCTGAAGGCTTAAGAAGTAGAAACATTCTTTGGAAAGTCACGAGCAAGACCAGGGTGTTGATAGGAAATCCTTCCGTTCGATCCTGCAAGAGACGCTCCAAAAATGTACTACAACAAGGGAAAACACTAATAATATGTGGGAAAGGAAAATCACCTTTCTTCATTTTCCTCACCTCCTACGGTTCTCAAAATAGAATGTTTTCCCCTATGCACGGGAGACCTGTAGAAATCCTAGGGGAGTCCAGCAAGATAGCTCTAGGTGAAATCAACATTCCATCGATAGTTTCGATGTTTCTTATTTCCTCGCCAATACACACTAATGAATGCAATCTTTCAAAAGGATAACACTCAAAGTCACAGAAAATCTACGCGGCACCTACGGGGCAAAGGTGCCAACTTCGATGGAAAACTTAGTAAAAACGTACATGATGGCTCAAATCCATGGAGAGGCTATCCCGTAGTCCTCGATAGACGGACACAGAGTCCCCAAACTAATCATTTCCCCCAAATTAATAAATAATCCAATTTAAGCAGGGTGTATAACTAGAAACTTACTATCTGCTTCTTTCTCTTTTTCTTTTAATTTGGGAAAGGGGTATGTTAAAGAATGATAATAATGATCATGATTATCAGTATGATTATTATATTAAATCGAATTAACCGTACCAAAACCCCACCACTCACCTTATAAAAATGGGAGTTGATGCATATGTCGGAAGCCGCTGGGTATCTTTTTCTCAAGGCGTGGAACCACAGAAACGCTTCTCCCAAACAAATCCCATCTCGACTGTCATCCTTTTCCTGGCTTTTCCTTTGAAAGTTTTTGCTCTCTGTTATAGGACTATCTCATTGAGGTAGTTTGTTAATTTCACAGTTTATAGAATACATGTGGAACGATTCTGGATTCCTTCTGGGTAACTTGTGTGCCAGGGGAAACCTTCTGTTTGGAGAATACTCCTTGCTTACACAGGAAGCTGCAGTTCATCAGCACTGCTAGAGAATGGCACTGCACGAATCAGTCGAAGTATCTTTATGCGATCTTTGACTAGGTCCGTGTACAAGGGGCTCCCGTGAGGATTACCCTAGATGCTTCCTGGTCACATGTGCCCTATCTTCTCTCTGGTACGTGCTACTCAGAGAATATGCTTGCTCCTGAATTATGCCAGTGTTTATTCATATCCATTTATGCTGCATTGTTTTCCAAATGGTTCTATAATTTCGCCTCCCATATCAGCAGGGTGAGTGCAAGAGTTTTCCTCAAAGCCAACACAGTGATCAGTTTCTTAAGTTTCCTCAATCCGGTGAGTTGGAAACTATATCTGGCTTCATTTTTTATTCCGTATTTCCTTGACTAATAATGAGGACACAGGGCCAAAGGCGCATTAAGCATATAAAACGTAGATATTCTGTAACAGTAACATTTTGCCAATTATATGGGCTACAGATACCTTGTCCTGTTTGCAGCTTGTTTTTGATCCTGTTCATGGTATCTTTGGAAACTTTTCATGATGGGAAATTTGAAATAGAAACAAAATCGGACAGAATAGTAGAATATTTTCTCACTCCCCTGACTCAAGAAATCACCAACCCCTGGCCAGATCTTGTTTCCTTTATACCCCTCCTACCTTAAGTTCATGATCCCCTTAATAATATCCCTCCATCGATAAAAAGTCAATATGTTTCTATCAAAGGTAGAGGCTTTCTTCCATTTTTCAGTGTACTCACAGCCACATTATTCCATCTAAAAATTTCACCGTATTAGAGATAACAGCAAGTACTCAATATTTGCGTTTCCCTGAGACACACACGCTCATTTCAGTTTCTTTGGATCCAGTCCAAATACAGTACCTACCTTGTGAGGGGTTGAGATGTCTTTTGAAAGAGTGTCCATACATCGCGACTAGTCGGGGGCAGCCCCGGTTGTCACCATTTCCCTTTGTTTCCTACCGCTGTCCGCAGTGACCCGAGTTATTTTCGCATTGTGAGGGGTTTCATCGCGGATTTAAACGTATCTAATGTGTTTCAATATCTTGCAATTATTATACTTACTGGCGATCAAACCGTCCTGTGTTTGGCAAACGGGAGTCTACTCATTCTGGTTCCTGTGTCTTTTGACGTGACCCTCGTCCTGTTGGATATCATAGCATCCACGCTTCCCAGTACAAGAAGCGTCCGTTTCCCGCCCCAGACTTCAAGTCAGCCTATGTCTCCAGTAAGTCTTAGGACCGTTTAATAACGATGGTTGGCGGAGACCACGATCTAGATGCTGCTGAAATGCACTACTGTTGAGTTCGCACCTATGTCTCGGCACTTTCCGTGGAAAAACTAAAAATAAATAAATAAATAAATAAATAAATAAATAAATAAATAAATAAATAAAGGAAGAAAAGAAAAAAAAATTACAGGAAAACACATTGAGTTTCCACTGATAATCCAAGTTCAAACGGAGAACTGAGAGGTTTTTTTTACATGACTTGATCGATTTCACCTCTTCCTCTCACACCCAAATTCCCAGTCCCCAAAGACACCAACAGCATTTCTTCTTTGCAGGATCCCACAGAATAATCGTAGCCATGCACCATAGAACCGTGGACTGGTTCCCACTGCATGAAGTAGGAAAGGCGAGGAAGGAACTTTCTACTTTTCCGGCTGCTCCACTGTGAAAATGTAAGAGCTGCCGTCCGCCGAAGCCAGTCTGCTCATGTCCAAGGAGCTCTGAGCCACGTCACACTCCTTTGGAATATTTCCCTGAGCCTTCATGTGGGCTCCTGACGTCTGTAGAATCTCACAAGTCACACATTGCCCTCCCGTTTGTGTCCTCCGTGCTTTGAATAGATGTGCTATTGAGTGTTTGATTTTTGTTGTCATTGGTGTATGTGTTTGTGGCAAAGTGTTGAGTGTTTGGTGTGTATGTAGCAGCTAGAGAGCGAGGCTCTGAAGGCTACTGGGCAGCAGGAGGGCACGGGGTCGGGTGGGGGGCGCTGGGCCGGGAGGGCCGCGTAGCAGCTCGGCCTCTTGAGGCGTCCGGGGACAGCCGCCGCCGTCTAGGGCCATAGCACCCTGAACGTGCCCGATCTCGTCTGATCTGGGAAGCTAAGCAGGGTCGGGGGCCCGGTTAGTACTTGGATGGGAGACCGCCTGGGAATACCAGGTGCTGCAGGCTTTTGCCTCTTCTTTTGTCCCGCCCGCCGAGGGGACGGGGGTGGGGGCGCCCCGGCGTTCTGTGCCCGCCTCCACTTTCGCCCTCGGCCCCTGGCACTCCCCCGCCCCCCCCGCCGGCGCGGCCCGCTGCCCCCGCCCAGGGCGTCCTCCCCTCTCCCCCGCTGCAACACCACCGCCAGGTGGCGGCAGCGGCAGAGCGTCCCAGCCGTTCCGTTCCTGTTCGGCCGGCAGCGGAGCCCCAGCCCTGGGCCCCACACCGGGCCGGGCGGGCGGCGGGATCCCTGAGTGCCGCTGGGTCTCCTCTCCCCCACACCCCGCACCCCCCGCCCCGCACTCCGGGACGTCGCGTACACCCGGCGCGGGACAGCCCACGGCGGCAAACCTTGTCCTGGGCCCCCGGACCCCCGGCCGACCGTGCACTTCCTCTCCGCCGCACACCCGGGCCTCGGGCCCGGGCCTCACGCCGGGCGGGCTCCTCGCCACCGCCGGGGCTCCCGAGAGACACACCGGCGCGCCGCACAGGGCGAGTTTCCGGCCACCCGGGCAGAGAGGACGCACAACAGCACACGGAGCGCACGCAGCCAAACCCAAACCACCCACCGGCCCCCCGACCCGTGGCTTCCCACCCCAAACCCCACCCCACCGGGCCACAGGATAGCGGGCTCTGGCCCGCCCCGCCGCCCCCCGCCCCCGCGCGGGGGCTGCTGCCACACGCAGGCCCTGAGGGGAATCGGGGCAGAACGGTCCTCCCCAGACGGGGGTGGGGTGGCGGGGTGGGGGGGACACTGCAGGTCTTCAGGACCTCCGGGTGAAGGACCGGCGGCAGGCGCGGCCCTGCCTCCTCGTGCCGGCCCCGCCCCAAAGCCCCTCCCCACCGTGCCCTCGCGTGGGCCGGCGGAGGGCCCTGTCTCCCGCACTCTCCGGCTCTGGCCCTCCGCCCCCACGCGTGGAAGCCTGTCCCTGCGCGCGTGCCCGTGGGTCTGCTCCTCGGGGTGTGGGACGGTGGTGCGCCCGTGGTTTGGGTGGGGGTGGGGGGGTGCGCGCGCGAAACCCGTCAGGCCCCGCCTGGCCCCCCAACCCCACCCCGATACTGGCAGGTGGGCTAGCGATGGGCCAGGGCGGCGGGAGGGACCCGACGGCGCAGGGAGGGACGCGTCCCAGCAGCTCGGCCTCTTGAGGCGTCCGGGGGGCGGCCACCGTCGTCTACGGCCAGACCACCCTGAACGCGCCCGATCTCGTCTGATCTCGGAAGCTAAGCAGGGTCGGGCCCGGTTAGTACTTGGATGGGAGACCGCCTGGGAATCCCGGGTGCCGTAGGCTTTTTGCTCTGCCTCTTTTTCTGTCCCGCCCCCCTGGGCTGGGAAGGGGAGGGGGGGGCCTTCGCCCTCCGCGCCCGCCCCGGCTCCCGCCCCCGGCCGGCCCGGACCCTGCCCCGTGGCCCCTGGAGAGAGGGTCAGATTGGAGATGTGGAGGCTCAGTCCCCGAGGCTGTCGCCCCTCACACACCTGCCGCAGGTCCGGGCCTCCGGAACTTCTGACCGACCGGCTCTGAATTCAGGACACAGTCTAAAGTTGTCCAAGGAGATGACCACGTTACCACCCTAGGAAAGGAAAAATTGGACCCTATCCACATATGCAGAAGAAGAGAATCTAAACAGTTGGCTATTCGTTCACGGTAACATAATTCAAGAATCCAGATGCGAAGACATCTAGAGACACTTTTCAAACGTCTAAATCTTTAGAAAATATTCTGAAGGCTTAAGAAGTAGAAACATTCTTTGGAAAGTCACGAGCAAGACCAGGGTGTTGATAGGAAATCCTTCCGTTCGATCCTGCAAGAGACGCTCCAAAAATGTACTACAACAAGGGAAAACACTAATAATATGTGGGAAAGGAAAATCACCTTTCTTCATTTTCCTCACCTCCTACGGTTCTCAAAGTAGAATGTTTTCCCCTATGCACGGGAGACCTGTAGAAATCCTAGGGGAGTCCAGCAAGATAGCTCTAGGTGAAATCAACATTCCATCGATAGTTTCGATGTTTCTTATTTCCTCGCCAATACACACTAATGAATGCAATCTTTCAAAAGGATAACACTCAAAGTCACAGAAAATCTACGCGGCACCTACGGGGCAAAGGTGCCAACTTCGATGGAAAACTTAGTAAAAACGTACATGATGGCTCAAATCCATGGAGAGGCTATCCCGTAGTCCTCGATAGACGGACACAGAGTCCCCAAACTAATCATTTCCCCCAAATTAATAAATAATCCAATTTAAGCAGGGTGTATAACTAGAAACTTACTATCTGCTTCTTTCTCTTTTTCTTTTAATTTGGGAAAGGGGTATGTTAAAGAATGATAATAATGATCATGATTATCAGTATGATTATTATATTAAATCGAATTAACCGTACCAAAACCCCACCACTCACCTTATAAAAATGGGAGTTGATGCATATGTCGGAAGCCGCTGGGTATCTTTTTCTCAAGGCGTGGAACCACAGAAACGCTTCTCCCAAACAAATCCCATCTCGACTGTCATCCTTTTCCTGGCTTTTCCTTTGAAAGTTTTTGCTCTCTGTTATAGGACTATCTCATTGAGGTAGTTTGTTAATTTCACAGTTTATAGAATACATGTGGAACGATTCTGGATTCCTTCTGGGTAACTTGTGTGCCAGGGGAAACCTTCTGTTTGGAGAATACTCCTTGCTTACACAGGAAGCTGCAGTTCATCAGCGCTGCTAGAGAATGGCACTGCACGAATCAGTCGAAGTATCTTTATGCGATCTTTGACTAGGTCCGTGTACAAGGGGCTCCCGTGAGGATTACCCTAGATGCTTCCTGGTCACATGTGCCCTATCTTCTCTCTGGTACGTGCTACTCAGAGAATATGCTTGCTCCTGAATTATGCCAGTGTTTATTCATATCCATTTATGCTGCATTGTTTTCCAAATGGTTCTATAATTTCGCCTCCCATATCAGCAGGGTGAGTGCAAGAGTTTTCCTCAAAGCCAACACAGTGATCAGTTTCTTAAGTTTCCTCAATCCGGTGAGTTGGAAACTATATCTGGCTTCATTTTTTATTCCGTATTTCCTTGACTAATAATGAGGACACAGGGCCAAAGGCGCATTAAGCATATAAAACATAGATATTCTGTAACAGTAACATTTTGCCAATTATATGGGCTACAGATACCTTGTCCTGTTTGCAGCTTGTTTTTGATCCTGTTCATGGTATCTTTGGAAACTTTTCATGATGGGAAATTTGAAATAGAAACAAAATCGGACAGAATAGTAGAATATTTTCTCACTCCCCTGACTCAAGAAATCACCAACCCCTGGCCAGATCTTGTTTCCTTTATACCCCTCCTACCTTAAGTTCATGATCCCCTTAATGATATCCCTCCATCGATAAAAAGTCAATATGTTTCTATCAAAGGTAGAGGCTTTCTTCCATTTTTCAGTGTACTCACAGCCACATTATTCCATCTAAAAATTTCACCGTATTAGAGATAACAGCAAGTACTCAATGTTTGCGTTTCCCTGAGACACACACGCTCATTTCAGTTTCTTTGGATCCAGTCCAAATACAGTACCTACCTTGTGAGGGGTTGAGATGTCTTTTGAAAGAGTGTCCATACATCGCGACTAGTCGGGGGCAGCCCCGGTTGTCACCATTTCCCTTTGTTTCCTACCGCTGTCCGCAGTGACCCGAGTTACTTTCGCATTGTGAGGGGTTTCATCGCGGATTTAAACGTATCTAATGTGTTTCAATATCTTGCAATTATTATACTTACTGGCGATCAAACCGTCCTGTGTTTGGCAAACGGGAGTCTACTCATTCTGGTTCCTGTGTCTTTTGACGTGACCCTCGTCCTGTTGGATATCATAGCATCCACGCTTCCCAGTACAAGAAGCGTCCGTTTCCCGCCCCAGACTTCAAGTCAGCCTATGTCTCCAGTAAGTCTTAGGACCGTTTAATAACGATGGTTGGCGGAGACCACGATCTAGATGCTGCTGAAATGCACTACTGTTGAGTTCGCACCTATGTCTCGGCACTTTCCGTGGAAAAACTAAAAATAAATAAATAAATAAATACATAAATAAAGGAAGAAAAGAAAAAAAAATTACAGGAAAACACATTGAGTTTCCACTGATAATCCAAGTTCAAACGGAGAACTGAGAGGTTTTTTTTACATGACTTGATCGATTTCACCTCTTCCTCTCACACCCAAATTCCCAGTCCCCAAAGACACCAACAGCATTTCTTCTTTGCAGGATCCCACAGAATAATCGTAGCCATGCACCATAGAACCGTGGACTGGTTCCCACTGCATGAAGTAGGAAAGGCGAGGAAGGAACTTTCTACTTTTCCGGCTGCTCCACTGTGAAAATGTAAGAGCTGCCGTCCGCCGAAGCCAGTCTGCTCATGTCCAAGGAGCTCTGAGCCACGTCACACTCCTTTGGAATATTTCCCTGAGCCTTCATGTGGGCTCCTGACGTCTGTAGAATCTCACAAGTCACACATTGCCCTCCCGTTTGTGTCCTCCGTGCTTTGAATAGATGTGCTATTGAGTGTTTGATTTTTGTTGTCATTGGTGTATGTGTTTGTGGCAAAGTGTTGAGTGTTTGGTGTGTATGTAGCAGCTAGAGAGCGAGGCTCTGAAGGCTACTGGGCAGCAGGAGGGCACGGGGTCGGGTGGGGGGCGCTGGGCCGGGAGGGCCGCGTAGCAGCTCGGCCTCTTGAGGCGTCCGGGGACAGCCGCCGCCGTCTAGGGCCATAGCACCCTGAACGTGCCCGATCTCGTCTGATCTGGGAAGCTAAGCAGGGTCGGGGGCCCGGTTAGTACTTGGATGGGAGACCGCCTGGGAATACCAGGTGCTGCAGGCTTTTGCCTCTTCTTTTGTCCCGCCCGCCGAGGGGACGGGGGTGGGGGCGCCCCGGCGTTCTGTGCCCGCCTCCACTTTCGCCCTCGGCCCCTGGCACTCCCCCGCCCCCCCGCCGGCGCGGCCCGCTGCCCCCGCCCAGGGCGTCCTCCCCTCTCCCCCGCTGCAACACCACCGCCAGGTGGCGGCAGCGGCAGAGCGTCCCAGCCGTTCCGTTCCTGTTCGGCCGGCAGCGGAGCCCCAGCCCTGGGCCCCACACCGGGCCGGGCGGGCGGCGGGATCCCTGAGTGCCGCTGGGTCTCCTCTCCCCCACACCCCGCACCCCCCGCCCCGCACTCCGGGACGTCGCGTACACCCGGCGCGGGACAGCCCACGGCGGCAAACCTTGTCCTGGGCCCCCGGACCCCCGGCCGACCGTGCACTTCCTCTCCGCCGCACACCCGGGCCTCGGGCCCGGGCCTCACGCCGGGCGGGCTCCTCGCCACCGCCGGGGCTCCCGAGAGACACACCGGCGCGCCGCACAGGGCGAGTTTCCGGCCACCCGGGCAGAGAGGACGCACAACAGCACACGGAGCGCACGCAGCCAAACCCAAACCACCCACCGGCCCCCCGACCCGTGGCTTCCCACCCCAAACCCCACCCCACCGGGCCACAGGATAGCGGGCTCTGGCCCGCCCCGCCGCCCCCCGCCCCCGCGCGGGGGCTGCTGCCACACGCAGGCCCTGAGGGGAATCGGGGCAGAAGGGTCCTCCCCAGACGGGGGTGGGGTGGCGGGGTGGGGGGGACACTGCAGGTCTTCAGGACCTCCGGGTGAAGGACCGGCGGCAGGCGCGGCCCTGCCTCCTCGTGCCGGCCCCGCCCCAAAGCCCCTCCCCACCGTGCCCTCGCGTGGGCCGGCGGAGGGCCCTGTCTCCCGCACTCTCCGGCTCTGGCCCTCCGCCCCCACGCGTGGAAGCCTGTCCCTGCGCGCGTGCCCGTGGGTCTGCTCCTCGGGGTGTGGGACGGTGGTGCGCCCGTGGTTTGGGTGGGGGTGGGGGGGTGCGCGCGCGAAACCCGTCAGGCCCCGCCTGGCCCCCCAACCCCACCCCGATACTGGCAGGTGGGCTAGCGATGGGCCAGGGCGGCGGGAGGGACCCGACGGCGCAGGGAGGGACGCGTCCCAGCAGCTCGGCCTCTTGAGGCGTCCGGGGGGCGGCCACCGTCGTCTACGGCCAGACCACCCTGAACGCGCCCGATCTCGTCTGATCTCGGAAGCTAAGCAGGGTCGGGCCCGGTTAGTACTTGGATGGGAGACCGCCTGGGAATCCCGGGTGCCGTAGGCTTTTTGCTCTGCCTCTTTTTCTGTCCCGCCCCCCTGGGCTGGGAAGGGGAGGGGGGGGCCTTCGCCCTCCGCGCCCGCCCCGGCTCCCGCCCCCGGCCGGCCCGGACCCTGCCCCGTGGCCCCTGGAGAGAGGGTCAGATTGGAGATGTGGAGGCTCAGTCCCCGAGGCTGTCGCCCCTCACACACCTGCCGCAGGTCCGGGCCTCCGGAACTTCTGACCGACCGGCTCTGAATTCAGGACACAGTCTAAAGTTGTCCAAGGAGATGACCACGTTACCACCCTAGGAAAGGAAAAATTGGACCCTATCCACATATGCAGAAGAAGAGAATCTAAACAGTTGGCTATTCGTTCACGGTAACATAATTCAAGAATCCAGATGCGAAGACATCTAGAGACACTTTTCAAACGTCTAAATCTTTAGAAAATATTCTGAAGGCTTAAGAAGTAGAAACATTCTTTGGAAAGTCACGAGCAAGACCAGGGTGTTGATAGGAAATCCTTCCGTTCGATCCTGCAAGAGACGCTCCAAAAATGTACTACAACAAGGGAAAACACTAATAATATGTGGGAAAGGAAAATCACCTTTCTTCATTTTCCTCACCTCCTACGGTTCTCAAAGTAGAATGTTTTCCCCTATGCACGGGAGACCTGTAGAAATCCTAGGGGAGTCCAGCAAGATAGCTCTAGGTGAAATCAACATTCCATCGATAGTTTCGATGTTTCTTATTTCCTCGCCAATACACACTAATGAATGCAATCTTTCAAAAGGATAACACTCAAAGTCACAGAAAATCTACGCGGCACCTACGGGGCAAAGGTGCCAACTTCGATGGAAAACTTAGTAAAAACGTACATGATGGCTCAAATCCATGGAGAGGCTATCCCGTAGTCCTCGATAGACGGACACAGAGTCCCCAAACTAATCATTTCCCCCAAATTAATAAATAATCCAATTTAAGCAGGGTGTATAACTAGAAACTTACTATCTGCTTCTTTCTCTTTTTCTTTTAATTTGGGAAAGGGGTATGTTAAAGAATGATAATAATGATCATGATTATCAGTATGATTATTATATTAAATCGAATTAACCGTACCAAAACCCCACCACTCACCTTATAAAAATGGGAGTTGATGCATATGTCGGAAGCCGCTGGGTATCTTTTTCTCAAGGCGTGGAACCACAGAAACGCTTCTCCCAAACAAATCCCATCTCGACTGTCATCCTTTTCCTGGCTTTTCCTTTGAAAGTTTTTGCTCTCTGTTATAGGACTATCTCATTGAGGTAGTTTGTTAATTTCACAGTTTATAGAATACATGTGGAACGATTCTGGATTCCTTCTGGGTAACTTGTGTGCCAGGGGAAACCTTCTGTTTGGAGAATACTCCTTGCTTACACAGGAAGCTGCAGTTCATCAGCGCTGCTAGAGAATGGCACTGCACGAATCAGTCGAAGTATCTTTATGCGATCTTTGACTAGGTCCGTGTACAAGGGGCTCCCGTGAGGATTACCCTAGATGCTTCCTGGTCACATGTGCCCTATCTTCTCTCTGGTACGTGCTACTCAGAGAATATGCTTGCTCCTGAATTATGCCAGTGTTTATTCATATCCATTTATGCTGCATTGTTTTCCAAATGGTTCTATAATTTCGCCTCCCATATCAGCAGGGTGAGTGCAAGAGTTTTCCTCAAAGCCAACACAGTGATCAGTTTCTTAAGTTTCCTCAATCCGGTGAGTTGGAAACTATATCTGGCTTCATTTTTTATTCCGTATTTCCTTGACTAATAATGAGGACACAGGGCCAAAGGCGCATTAAGCATATAAAACATAGATATTCTGTAACAGTAACATTTTGCCAATTATATGGGCTACAGATACCTTGTCCTGTTTGCAGCTTGTTTTTGATCCTGTTCATGGTATCTTTGGAAACTTTTCATGATGGGAAATTTGAAATAGAAACAAAATCGGACAGAATAGTAGAATATTTTCTCACTCCCCTGACTCAAGAAATCACCAACCCCTGGCCAGATCTTGTTTCCTTTATACCCCTCCTACCTTAAGTTCATGATCCCCTTAATGATATCCCTCCATCGATAAAAAGTCAATATGTTTCTATCAAAGGTAGAGGCTTTCTTCCATTTTTCAGTGTACTCACAGCCACATTATTCCATCTAAAAATTTCACCGTATTAGAGATAACAGCAAGTACTCAATGTTTGCGTTTCCCTGAGACACACACGCTCATTTCAGTTTCTTTGGATCCAGTCCAAATACAGTACCTACCTTGTGAGGGGTTGAGATGTCTTTTGAAAGAGTGTCCATACATCGCGACTAGTCGGGGGCAGCCCCGGTTGTCACCATTTCCCTTTGTTTCCTACCGCTGTCCGCAGTGACCCGAGTTACTTTCGCATTGTGAGGGGTTTCATCGCGGATTTAAACGTATCTAATGTGTTTCAATATCTTGCAATTATTATACTTACTGGCGATCAAACCGTCCTGTGTTTGGCAAACGGGAGTCTACTCATTCTGGTTCCTGTGTCTTTTGACGTGACCCTCGTCCTGTTGGATATCATAGCATCCACGCTTCCCAGTACAAGAAGCGTCCGTTTCCCGCCCCAGACTTCAAGTCAGCCTATGTCTCCAGTAAGTCTTAGGACCGTTTAATAACGATGGTTGGCGGAGACCACGATCTAGATGCTGCTGAAATGCACTACTGTTGAGTTCGCACCTATGTCTCGGCACTTTCCGTGGAAAAACTAAAAATAAATAAATAAATAAATACATAAATAAAGGAAGAAAAGAAAAAAAAATTACAGGAAAACACATTGAGTTTCCACTGATAATCCAAGTTCAAACGGAGAACTGAGAGGTTTTTTTTACATGACTTGATCGATTTCACCTCTTCCTCTCACACCCAAATTCCCAGTCCCCAAAGACACCAACAGCATTTCTTCTTTGCAGGATCCCACAGAATAATCGTAGCCATGCACCATAGAACCGTGGACTGGTTCCCACTGCATGAAGTAGGAAAGGCGAGGAAGGAACTTTCTACTTTTCCGGCTGCTCCACTGTGAAAATGTAAGAGCTGCCGTCCGCCGAAGCCAGTCTGCTCATGTCCAAGGAGCTCTGAGCCACGTCACACTCCTTTGGAATATTTCCCTGAGCCTTCATGTGGGCTCCTGACGTCTGTAGAATCTCACAAGTCACACATTGCCCTCCCGTTTGTGTCCTCCGTGCTTTGAATAGATGTGCTATTGAGTGTTTGATTTTTGTTGTCATTGGTGTATGTGTTTGTGGCAAAGTGTTGAGTGTTTGGTGTGTATGTAGCAGCTAGAGAGCGAGGCTCTGAAGGCTACTGGGCAGCAGGAGGGCACGGGGTCGGGTGGGGGGCGCTGGGCCGGGAGGGCCGCGTAGCAGCTCGGCCTCTTGAGGCGTCCGGGGACAGCCGCCGCCGTCTAGGGCCATAGCACCCTGAACGTGCCCGATCTCGTCTGATCTGGGAAGCTAAGCAGGGTCGGGGGCCCGGTTAGTACTTGGATGGGAGACCGCCTGGGAATACCAGGTGCTGCAGGCTTTTGCCTCTTCTTTTGTCCCGCCCGCCGAGGGGACGGGGGTGGGGGCGCCCCGGCGTTCTGTGCCCGCCTCCACTTTCGCCCTCGGCCCCTGGCACTCCCCCGCCCCCCCGCCGGCGCGGCCCGCTGCCCCCGCCCAGGGCGTCCTCCCCTCTCCCCCGCTGCAACACCACCGCCAGGTGGCGGCAGCGGCAGAGCGTCCCAGCCGTTCCGTTCCTGTTCGGCCGGCAGCGGAGCCCCAGCCCTGGGCCCCACACCGGGCCGGGCGGGCGGCGGGATCCCTGAGTGCCGCTGGGTCTCCTCTCCCCCACACCCCGCACCCCCCGCCCCGCACTCCGGGACGTCGCGTACACCCGGCGCGGGACAGCCCACGGCGGCAAACCTTGTCCTGGGCCCCCGGACCCCCGGCCGACCGTGCACTTCCTCTCCGCCGCACACCCGGGCCTCGGGCCCGGGCCTCACGCCGGGCGGGCTCCTCGCCACCGCCGGGGCTCCCGAGAGACACACCGGCGCGCCGCACAGGGCGAGTTTCCGGCCACCCGGGCAGAGAGGACGCACAACAGCACACGGAGCGCACGCAGCCAAACCCAAACCACCCACCGGCCCCCCGACCCGTGGCTTCCCACCCCAAACCCCACCCCACCGGGCCACAGGATAGCGGGCTCTGGCCCGCCCCGCCGCCCCCCGCCCCCGCGCGGGGGCTGCTGCCACACGCAGGCCCTGAGGGGAATCGGGGCAGAACGGTCCTCCCCAGACGGGGGTGGGGTGGCGGGGTGGGGGGGACACTGCAGGTCTTCAGGACCTCCGGGTGAAGGACCGGCGGCAGGCGCGGCCCTGCCTCCTCGTGCCGGCCCCGCCCCAAAGCCCCTCCCCACCGTGCCCTCGCGTGGGCCGGCGGAGGGCCCTGTCTCCCGCACTCTCCGGCTCTGGCCCTCCGCCCCCACGCGTGGAAGCCTGTCCCTGCGCGCGTGCCCGTGGGTCTGCTCCTCGGGGTGTGGGACGGTGGTGCGCCCGTGGTTTGGGTGGGGGTGGGGGGGTGCGCGCGCGAAACCCGTCAGGCCCCGCCTGGCCCCCCAACCCCACCCCGATACTGGCAGGTGGGCTAGCGATGGGCCAGGGCGGCGGGAGGGACCCGACGGCGCAGGGAGGGACGCGTCCCAGCAGCTCGGCCTCTTGAGGCGTCCGGGGGGCGGCCACCGTCGTCTACGGCCAGACCACCCTGAACGCGCCCGATCTCGTCTGATCTCGGAAGCTAAGCAGGGTCGGGCCCGGTTAGTACTTGGATGGGAGACCGCCTGGGAATCCCGGGTGCCGTAGGCTTTTTGCTCTGCCTCTTTTTCTGTCCCGCCCCCCTGGGCTGGGAAGGGGAGGGGGGGGCCTTCGCCCTCCGCGCCCGCCCCGGCTCCCGCCCCCCGGCCGGCCCGGACCCTGCCCCGTGGCCCCTGGAGAGAGGGTCAGATTGGAGATGTGGAGGCTCAGTCCCCGAGGCTGTCGCCCCTCACACACCTGCCGCAGGTCCGGGCCTCCGGAACTTCTGACCGACCGGCTCTGAATTCAGGACACAGTCTAAAGTTGTCCAAGGAGATGACCACGTTACCACCCTAGGAAAGGAAAAATTGGACCCTATCCACATATGCAGAAGAAGAGAATCTAAACAGTTGGCTATTCGTTCACGGTAACATAATTCAAGAATCCAGATGCGAAGACATCTAGAGACACTTTTCAAACGTCTAAATCTTTAGAAAATATTCTGAAGGCTTAAGAAGTAGAAACATTCTTTGGAAAGTCACGAGCAAGACCAGGGTGTTGATAGGAAATCCTTCCGTTCGATCCTGCAAGAGACGCTCCAAAAATGTACTACAACAAGGGAAAACACTAATAATATGTGGGAAAGGAAAATCACCTTTCTTCATTTTCCTCACCTCCTACGGTTCTCAAAGTAGAATGTTTTCCCCTATGCACGGGAGACCTGTAGAAATCCTAGGGGAGTCCAGCAAGATAGCTCTAGGTGAAATCAACATTCCATCGATAGTTTCGATGTTTCTTATTTCCTCGCCAATACACACTAATGAATGCAATCTTTCAAAAGGATAACACTCAAAGTCACAGAAAATCTACGCGGCACCTACGGGGCAAAGGTGCCAACTTCGATGGAAAACTTAGTAAAAACGTACATGATGGCTCAAATCCATGGAGAGGCTATCCCGTAGTCCTCGATAGACGGACACAGAGTCCCCAAACTAATCATTTCCCCCAAATTAATAAATAATCCAATTTAAGCAGGGTGTATAACTAGAAACTTACTATCTGCTTCTTTCTCTTTTTCTTTTAATTTGGGAAAGGGGTATGTTAAAGAATGATAATAATGATCATGATTATCAGTATGATTATTATATTAAATCGAATTAACCGTACCAAAACCCCACCACTCACCTTATAAAAATGGGAGTTGATGCATATGTCGGAAGCCGCTGGGTATCTTTTTCTCAAGGCGTGGAACCACAGAAACGCTTCTCCCAAACAAATCCCATCTCGACTGTCATCCTTTTCCTGGCTTTTCCTTTGAAAGTTTTTGCTCTCTGTTATAGGACTATCTCATTGAGGTAGTTTGTTAATTTCACAGTTTATAGAATACATGTGGAACGATTCTGGATTCCTTCTGGGTAACTTGTGTGCCAGGGGAAACCTTCTGTTTGGAGAATACTCCTTGCTTACACAGGAAGCTGCAGTTCATCAGCGCTGCTAGAGAATGGCACTGCACGAATCAGTCGAAGTATCTTTATGCGATCTTTGACTAGGTCCGTGTACAAGGGGCTCCCGTGAGGATTACCCTAGATGCTTCCTGGTCACATGTGCCCTATCTTCTCTCTGGTACGTGCTACTCAGAGAATATGCTTGCTCCTGAATTATGCCAGTGTTTATTCATATCCATTTATGCTGCATTGTTTTCCAAATGGTTCTATAATTTCGCCTCCCATATCAGCAGGGTGAGTGCAAGAGTTTTCCTCAAAGCCAACACAGTGATCAGTTTCTTAAGTTTCCTCAATCCGGTGAGTTGGAAACTATATCTGGCTTCATTTTTTATTCCGTATTTCCTTGACTAATAATGAGGACACAGGGCCAAAGGCGCATTAAGCATATAAAACATAGATATTCTGTAACAGTAACATTTTGCCAATTATATGGGCTACAGATACCTTGTCCTGTTTGCAGCTTGTTTTTGATCCTGTTCATGGTATCTTTGGAAACTTTTCATGATGGGAAATTTGAAATAGAAACAAAATCGGACAGAATAGTAGAATATTTTCTCACTCCCCTGACTCAAGAAATCACCAACCCCTGGCCAGATCTTGTTTCCTTTATACCCCTCCTACCTTAAGTTCATGATCCCCTTAATGATATCCCTCCATCGATAAAAAGTCAATATGTTTCTATCAAAGGTAGAGGCTTTCTTCCATTTTTCAGTGTACTCACAGCCACATTATTCCATCTAAAAATTTCACCGTATTAGAGATAACAGCAAGTACTCAATGTTTGCGTTTCCCTGAGACACACACGCTCATTTCAGTTTCTTTGGATCCAGTCCAAATACAGTACCTACCTTGTGAGGGGTTGAGATGTCTTTTGAAAGAGTGTCCATACATCGCGACTAGTCGGGGGCAGCCCCGGTTGTCACCATTTCCCTTTGTTTCCTACCGCTGTCCGCAGTGACCCGAGTTACTTTCGCATTGTGAGGGGTTTCATCGCGGATTTAAACGTATCTAATGTGTTTCAATATCTTGCAATTATTATACTTACTGGCGATCAAACCGTCCTGTGTTTGGCAAACGGGAGTCTACTCATTCTGGTTCCTGTGTCTTTTGACGTGACCCTCGTCCTGTTGGATATTCATAGCATCCACGCTTCCCAGTACAAGAAGCGTCCGTTTCCCGCCCCAGACTTCAAGTCAGCCCTATGTCTCCAGTAAGTCTTAGGACCGTTTAATAACGATGGTTGGCGGAGACCACGATCTAGATGCTGCTGAAATGCACTACTGTTGAGTTCGCACCTATGTCTCGGCACTTTTCCGTGGAAAAACTAAAAATAAATAAATAAATAAATACATAAATAAAGGAAGAAAAGAAAAAAAAATTACAGGAAAACACATTGAGTTTCCACTGATAATCCAAGTTCAAACGGAGAACTGAGAGGTTTTTTTTACATGACTTGATCGATTTCACCTCTTCCTCTCACACCCCAAATTCCCAGTCCCCAAAGACACCAACAGCATTTCTTCTTTGCAGGATCCCACAGAATAATCGTAGCCATGCACCATAGAACCGTGGACTGGTTCCCACTGCATGAAGTAGGAAAGGCGAGGAAGGAACTTTCTACTTTTCCGGCTGCTCCACTGTGAAAATGTAAGAGCTGCCGTCCGCCGAAGCCAGTCTGCTCATGTCCAAGGAGCTCTGAGCCACGTCACACTCCTTTGGAATATTTCCCTGAGCCTTCATGTGGGCTCCTGACGTCTGTAGAATCTCACAAGTCACACATTGCCCTCCCGTTTGTGTCCTCCGTGCTTTGAATAGATGTTGCTATTGAGTGTTTGATTTTTGTTGTCATTGGTGTATGTGTTTGTGGCAAAGTGTTGAGTGTTTGGTGTGTATGTAGCAGCTAGAGAGCGAGGCTCTGAAGGCTACTGGGCAGCAGGAGGGCACGGGGGTCGGGTGGGGGGCGCTGGGCCGGGAGGGCCGCGTAGCAGCTCGGGCCTCTTGAGGCGTCCGGGGACAGCCGCCGCCGTCTAGGGCCATAGCACCCTGAACGTGCCCGATCTCGTCTGATCTGGGAAGCTAAGCAGGGTCGGGGGGCCCGGTTAGTACTTGGATGGGAGACCGCCTGGGGAATACCAGGTGCTGCAGGCTTTTGCCTCTTCTTTTGTCCCGCCCCGCCGAGGGGACGGGGGTGGGGGCGCCCCGGCGTTCTGTGCCCGCCTCCACTTTCGCCCTCGGCCCCTGGCACTCCACCCCCGCCCCCCCCGCCGGCGCGGCCCGCTGCCCCCGCCCAGGGCGTCCTCCCCCTCTCCCCCGCTGCAAACACCACCGCCAGGTGGCGGCAGCGGCAGAGCGTCCCAGCCGTTCCGTTCCTGTTCGGCCGGCAGCGGAGCCCCAGCCCTGGGCCCCCACTACCGGGCCGGGCGGGCGGGCGGGATCCCTGAGTGCCGCTGGGTCTCCTCTCCCCCACACCCCGCACCCCCCCGCCCCGCACTCCGGGACGTCGCGTACACCCCGGCGCGGGACAGCCCACGGCGGCAAACCTTGTCCTGGGCCCCCGGACCCCCGGCCGACCGTGCACTTCCTCTCCGCCGCACACCCGGGCCTCGGGCCCGGGCCTCACGCCGGGCGGGCTCCTCGCCACCGCCGGGGCTCCCGAGAGACACACCGGCGCGCCGCACAGGGCGAGTTTCCGGCCACCCGGGCAGAGAGGACGCACAACAGCACACGGAGCGCACGCAGCCAAACCCAAACCACCCACCGGCCCCCCGACCCGTGGCTTCCCACCCCCAAACCCCACCCCACCGGGCCACAGGATAGCGGGCTCTGGCCCGCCCCGCCGCCCCCCGCCCCCGCGCGGGGGCTGCTGCCACACGCAGGCCCTGAGGGGAATCGGGGCAGAAGGGTCCTCCCCAGACGGGGGTGGGGTGGCGGGGGTGGGGGGGGACACTGCAGGTCTTCAGGACCTCCGGGTGAAGGACCGGCGGCAGGCGCGGCCCTGCCTCCTCGTCGCCGGCCCCGCCCCAAAGCCCCTCCCCACCGTGCCCCATCGCGTGGGCCGGCGGAGGGCCCTGTCTCCCGCACTCTCCGGCTCTGGCCCTCCGCCCCCACGCGTGGAAGCCTGTCCCCTGCGCGCGTGCCCGTGGGTCTGCTCCTCGGGGTGTGGGACGGTGGTGCGCCCGTGGTTTGGGTGGGGGTGGGGGGGTGCGCGCGCGAAACCCCGTCAGGCCCCGCCTGGCCCCCCAACCCCACCCCGATACTGGCAGGTGGGCTAGCGATGGGCCAGGGCGGCGGGAGGGACCCGACGGCGCAGGGAGGGACGCGTCCCAGCAGCTCGGCCTCTTGAGGCGTCCCGGGGGGCGGCCACCGTCGTCTACGGCCAGACCACCCTGAACGCGCCCGATCAGGGTCGGGCCCGGTTAGTACTTGGATGGGAGACCGCCTGGGAATCCCGGGTGCCGTAGGCTTTTTGCTCTGCCTCTTTTTCTGTCCCGCCCCCCTGGGCTGGGAAGGGGAGGGGGGGGCCTTCGCCCTCCGCGCCCGCCCCGGCTCCCGCCCCCGGCCGGCCCGGACCCTGCCCCGTGGCCCCTGGAGAGAGGGTCAGATTGGAGATGTGGAGGCTCAGTCCCGAGGCTGTCGCCCCTCACACACCTGCCGCAGGTCCGGGCCTCCGGAACTTCTGACCGACCGGCTCTGAATTCAGGACACAGTCTAAAGTTGTCCAAGGAGATGACCACGTTACCACCCTAGGAAAGGAAAAATTGGACCCTATCCACATATGCAGAAGAAGAGAATCTAAACAGTTGGCTATTCGTTCACGGTAACATAATTCAAGAATCCAGATGCGAAGACATCTAGAGACACTTTTCAAACGTCTAAATCTTTAGAAAATATTCTGAAGGCTTAAGAAGTAGAAACATTCTTTGGAAAGTCACGAGCAAGACCAGGGTGTTGATAG
>NW_025423796.1:0-39565 GCF_020740605.2 Lemur catta | reverse complement strand
AAGCGTGCGTTTCCCGCCCCAGACCTCAAGTCAGCGTATGTCTCCAGTAAGTCTTAGGACCGTTTAATAACGATGGTTGGCGGAGACCACAATCTAGATGCTGGTGAAATGCACTAGTGTCGAGTTCGCACCTATGTCTCAGCACTTTCCGTGGAAAAACTTAAAAAAAAAAAAAAAAGAAAGAAAGAAAGAGAGAAAGAAAAGAAAAAAAAATTACAGGAAAACACATTGAGTTTACACTGATAATCCAAGTTCAAACTGAGAACTGAGAGTTTTTTTACATTACTTTACCGATTTCACCTCTTCCTCTCACACCCAGATTCCCAGTCCCCAAAGACACCAACAGCATTTCTTCTTTGCAGGATCCCACAGAATAATCGTAGCCATGCACCATAGAACCGTGGACTGGTTCCTACTGCATGAAGTAGGAAAGGCGAGGAAGGAACCTTCTATTGTTCCGGCTCCACTGTGAAAATGTAAGAGCTGCCGTCCGCCGAAGCCAGTCTGCTCATGTCCAAGGAGCTGTGAGCCACGTCACACTCCTTTGGAATATTTCCCTGAGCCTTCATGTGGGCTCCTGACGTCTGTAGAATCTGACAAGTCACACGTTGTCCTCCCGTTTGTGTCCTCCGTGCTTTGAATAGATGTGCTATTGAGTGCTTGATTTTTGTTGTCATAGGTGTATGTGTTTGTGGCAAAGTGTTGAGTGTTTGGTGTGTATGTAGCAGCTAGAGAGCGAGGCTCTGAAGGCTACTGGGCAGCAGGAGGGCGCGGGGTCGGGTGGGGGGCGCTGGGCCGGGAGGGCCGCGTAGCAGCTGGGCCTCTCGAGGCGTCCGGGGACGGCCGCTGCCGTCTAGGGCCATAGCACCCTGAACGTGCCCGATCTCGTCTGGTCTGGGAAGCTAAGCAGGGTCGGGCCCGGTTAGTACTTGGATGGGAGACCGCCTGGGAATACCGGGTGCTGTAGGCTTTTGCTTCTTCTTTTGTCCCGCCCGCCGGGGGGTCGGGGGTGGGGGGGCCCCCCCTCGCCTTCTGCGCCCGCCCCCACTTTCGCCCTCGGGCCCCGGCCCCTCCCCCCCCTCGGCGCGACCCGCTGCCCCCGCCCGGGGCTTCCTCCCCTCTCCCCCGCTGCAGCACCACCGCCAGGTGGCGGCAGCGGCAGAGCGTCCCAGGCGTTCCGTTGGGCCGGCAGCGGAGCCCCAACCCTGGGCCCCACACCGGGCCGGGGCCGGGCGGCGGGATCCCTAAGTGCCGCCGGGTCTCCTCTCCCCCGGACCCCGCACCCGCCGCCCCGCACTCCGGGACATCGCGTACACCCGGCGCGGGACAGCCCAGGGCGGCAAACCGTGTCCTGGGCCCCCGGACACCCGGCCCACCGTGCACTTTCTCTCCGCCGCACACCCGGGCCTCGGGCCCGGGCCTCACGCCGGGCGGGCTCCTCGCCGCCGACGGGGCTCCGAGAGACACACCGGCGCGCCGCACAGGGCGACTCGCTGGCCCCCTGGGCAGAGAGGACACACAACAGCACACGGAGCGCACGCACCCAAACCCAAACCACCCACCGGCCCCTGGACCCCTGGCTACACACCCCAAACCCCACCCCACCGGGCCACAGGATAGCCGGCTCCGGCCCCCCGCGCAGCCCCCCGCCCCCGCGCGGGGGCTGCTGCCACACGCAGGCCCTGAGGGGAATCGGGGCAGAACGGTCCTCCCCAGACGGGGGTGGGGTGGCGGGGTGGGGGGGGGACACTGCAGATCTTCAGGACCTCCGGGTGACGGACCAGCGGCAGGCGCGGCCCTGCCTCCTCCTCCCGGCCCCGCCCCAAAGCCCCTCCCCACCGTGCCCTCGCGTGGGCCGGCGGAGGGCCCTCTCTCGCGCACTCTCCGGCTCCGGCCCTCCGCCCCCACGCGTGGAAGCCTGTCCCTGCGCGCGTGCCCGTGGGTCTGCTCCTCGGGGTGTGGGACGGCGGTGCGTCCGTGGTTTGGGTGGGGGTGGGGGGGGTGCGCGCGCGAGACCCGTCAGGCTCCGCCTGGCCCCCCACCCCCACCCCGATAAGGGCAGGTGGGCTAGCGAAGGGCCAGGGCGGCGGGAGGGACCCGACTGCGCAGGGAGGGACGCGTCGCAGCAGATCGGCCTCTTGAGGCGTCCGGGGGCGGCCGCCCTCGTCTACGGCCAGACCGCCCTGAACGCGCCCGATCTCGTCTCACCTCGGAAGCTAAGCAGGGTCGGGCCCGGTTAGTACTTGGATGGGAGACCGCCTGGGAATCCCGGGTGCCGTAGGCTTTTTGCTCTGCTTCTTTTTCTGTCCCGCCCCCCTGGGCTGGGAAGGGGAGGGGGGGGCCTTCGCCCTCCGCGCCCGGCCCGGCTCCGCCCCCGGCCGGCCCGGACCCTGCCCCGTGGCCCCTGGAGACAGGGTCAGATTGGAGATGTGGAGGCTCAGTCCCCGAGGCTGTCGCCCCTCACACACCTGCCGCAGGTCCGGGCCTCCGGAACTTCTGACCGACCGGCTCTGAATTCAGGACACAGTCTAAAGTTGTCCAAGGAGATGACCACGTTACCACCCTAGGACAGGAAAAATTGGACCCTATCCACATATGCAGAAGAAGAGAATCTAAACAGCTGGCTATTCGTTCACGGTAACATAATTCAGGAATCCAGAGGCGAAGACATCTAGAAACACTTTTCAAACGTCTAAATCTTTAGAACATATTCTGAAGGATTAAGAAGTAGAAGCATTCTTTGGACAGTCACGAGCAAGACCAGGGTGTCGATAGGAAATCCTTCTGTTCGATACTGCAAGAGACGCTCCAAAAACATACTACAACAAGGGAAAACACTAACAATATATGGGAAAGGAAAATCACCTTTCTTCATTTTCCTCACCTCCTACGGTTCTCAAAAGAGAATGTTTGCCCCTATGCGCGGGAGACCTGTAGAAATCCTAGGTGAGTCCAGCAAGATAGCTCTAGATGAAATCAACATTCGATCGATAGTTTCGATATTTCTTATTTCCTCGCAAATACACAATAATGAATGCAATTCTTGAAAAGGATAACATTCAAAGTCACAGAAAATCCACACAGCACCTACGGGGCAAAGGTGCCAACTTAGATGGAAAACTTAGCAAAAACGTACATGATGGCTCCAATCGATGGAGAGGCTACCCCGTAGTCCTCGATAGACGGACACAGAGTCCCCAAACTAATCATTTCCCCCACATTAATAAATAATCCCATTTAAACAGGGTTTATAACTAGAAACTTACAATCTGCTTCTTTCTCTTTTTCTTTTAATTTGGGAAAGGGATATGTTAAAGAATGATGATCATGATCATGATTATCATTATGACTATTATATTAAATCGAATTAACCGTACCAAAACCCCACCACTCACCTTATAAAAATGGGAGTTGATGCATATGTGGGAAGCCGCTGTGTATCTTTGTCTCAAGGCGTGGAACCACAAAAACGCTTCTCCCAAACAAATCCCATCTCGACTGTCATCCTTTTCCTTGCTTTTCCTTTGAAAGTTTTTGCTCTCTGTTATAGGACTATCTCATTGAGGTAGTTTGTTAATTTCACAGTTTATAGAATACATGTGGAACCATTCTGGATTCCTTCTGGGCAACTTGTGTGCCAGGGGAAACCTTCTGTTTGGAGAATACTCCTCGCTTACACAGGAAGCTGCAGTTCATCAGCGCTGCTAGAGAATGGCACTGCACGAATCAGTCGAAGCATCTTTATGCGATCTTTGACTAGGTCCGTGTACAAGGGGCTCCCGTGAGGATTACCCTAGATGCTTCCTGGTCACATGTGCCCTATCTTCTCTCTGGTACGTGCTACTCAGAGAATATGCTTGCTCCTGAATTATGCCAGCATTTATTCATTTCCATTTAGGCTACAGTGTTTTCCAAATGGTCCTATAATTTCGCCTCCCATATCAGCAGGGTGTGTGCAAGAGTTTTCCTCAAAGCCAACACAGTGATCAGTTTCTTAAGTTTCCTCAATCTGGTGAGTTGGAAACTATATCTGGCTTCATTTTTTATTCTGCATTTCCTTGACCAATAATGAGGACACGGGGCCAAAGGCGTATTAAGCGTATTAAACGTAGATATTCTGTAACAGTCATATTTTGCCAATTATATGGGCTACAGATACCTTGTCCTGTTTGAAGCTTGTTTTTGACCCTCTTCATGATATCTTTGGAAACTTTTTATTATGGAAAATTTGAAATAGAAACAAAATCGGAAAGAATAGTAGAATACTTTCTCACTACCCTGACTCAAGAAATCACCAACCCCTGGCCAGATCTTGTTTCCTTTATACCCCTCCTACCTTAAGTTCATGATCCCCTTAATAATATCCCTCCAACGATAAAAAGTCAATATGTTTCTATCAAAGGTAGAGGCTTTCTTCCCTTTTTCAGGGTACTCACAGCCACATTATTCCATGTAAAAATTTCACCGTGTTAGAGATAACAGCAAGTACTCAATGTTTGCGTTTCCCTGAGACACACACGCTCATTTCAGTTTCTTTGAATCCAGTCCAAATACAGTCCATACCTTGTGAGGGGTTGAGATGTCTTTTGAAAGAGTGTCCATACATCGCGACTAGTCGGGGGCAGCCCCGGTTGTCACCATTTCCCTTTGTTTCCTACCGCTGTCCGCAGTGACCCGAGCTATTTTTGCATTGTGAGGGGTTTCATCGTGGATTTAAACGTATTGAACGTGTTTCAATATCTTGCAATTATTAGACTTGCTGGCGATCAAACCGTCCTGTGTTTGGCAAACGGGAGTCTACTCATTCTGGTTCCTGTGTCTTTTGACGTGACCCTCGTCCTGTTGGATATGGTAGCATCCGTGCTTCCCAGTATGAGAAGCGTGCGTTTCCCGCCCCAGACCTCAAGTCAGCGTATGTCTCCAGTAAGTCTTAGGACCGTTTAATAACGATGGTTGGCGGAGACCACAATCTAGATGCTGGTGAAATGCACTAGTGTCGAGTTCGCACCTATGTCTCAGCACTTTCCGTGGAAAAACTTAAAAAAAAAAAAAAAAGAAAGAAAGAAAGAGAGAAAGAAAAGAAAAAAAAATTACAGGAAAACACATTGAGTTTACACTGATAATCCAAGTTCAAACTGAGAACTGAGAGTTTTTTTACATTACTTTACCGATTTCACCTCTTCCTCTCACACCCAGATTCCCAGTCCCCAAAGACACCAACAGCATTTCTTCTTTGCAGGATCCCACAGAATAATCGTAGCCATGCACCATAGAACCGTGGACTGGTTCCTACTGCATGAAGTAGGAAAGGCGAGGAAGGAACCTTCTATTGTTCCGGCTCCACTGTGAAAATGTAAGAGCTGCCGTCCGCCGAAGCCAGTCTGCTCATGTCCAAGGAGCTGTGAGCCACGTCACACTCCTTTGGAATATTTCCCTGAGCCTTCATGTGGGCTCCTGACGTCTGTAGAATCTGACAAGTCACACGTTGTCCTCCCGTTTGTGTCCTCCGTGCTTTGAATAGATGTGCTATTGAGTGCTTGATTTTTGTTGTCATAGGTGTATGTGTTTGTGGCAAAGTGTTGAGTGTTTGGTGTGTATGTAGCAGCTAGAGAGCGAGGCTCTGAAGGCTACTGGGCAGCAGGAGGGCGCGGGGTCGGGTGGGGGGCGCTGGGCCGGGAGGGCCGCGTAGCAGCTGGGCCTCTCGAGGCGTCCGGGGACGGCCGCTGCCGTCTAGGGCCATAGCACCCTGAACGTGCCCGATCTCGTCTGGTCTGGGAAGCTAAGCAGGGTCGGGCCCGGTTAGTACTTGGATGGGAGACCGCCTGGGAATACCGGGTGCTGTAGGCTTTTGCTTCTTCTTTTGTCCCGCCCGCCGGGGGGTCGGGGGTGGGGGGGCCCCCCCTCGCCTTCTGCGCCCGCCCCCACTTTCGCCCTCGGGCCCCGGCCCCTCCCCCCCCTCGGCGCGACCCGCTGCCCCCGCCCGGGGCTTCCTCCCCTCTCCCCCGCTGCAGCACCACCGCCAGGTGGCGGCAGCGGCAGAGCGTCCCAGGCGTTCCGTTGGGCCGGCAGCGGAGCCCCAACCCTGGGCCCCACACCGGGCCGGGGCCGGGCGGCGGGATCCCTAAGTGCCGCCGGGTCTCCTCTCCCCCGGACCCCGCACCCGCCGCCCCGCACTCCGGGACATCGCGTACACCCGGCGCGGGACAGCCCAGGGCGGCAAACCGTGTCCTGGGCCCCCGGACACCCGGCCCACCGTGCACTTTCTCTCCGCCGCACACCCGGGCCTCGGGCCCGGGCCTCACGCCGGGCGGGCTCCTCGCCGCCGACGGGGCTCCGAGAGACACACCGGCGCGCCGCACAGGGCGACTCGCTGGCCCCCTGGGCAGAGAGGACACACAACAGCACACGGAGCGCACGCACCCAAACCCAAACCACCCACCGGCCCCTGGACCCCTGGCTACACACCCCAAACCCCACCCCACCGGGCCACAGGATAGCCGGCTCCGGCCCCCCGCGCAGCCCCCCGCCCCCGCGCGGGGGCTGCTGCCACACGCAGGCCCTGAGGGGAATCGGGGCAGAACGGTCCTCCCCAGACGGGGGTGGGGTGGCGGGGTGGGGGGGGGACACTGCAGATCTTCAGGACCTCCGGGTGACGGACCAGCGGCAGGCGCGGCCCTGCCTCCTCCTCCCGGCCCCGCCCCAAAGCCCCTCCCCACCGTGCCCTCGCGTGGGCCGGCGGAGGGCCCTCTCTCGCGCACTCTCCGGCTCCGGCCCTCCGCCCCCACGCGTGGAAGCCTGTCCCTGCGCGCGTGCCCGTGGGTCTGCTCCTCGGGGTGTGGGACGGCGGTGCGTCCGTGGTTTGGGTGGGGGTGGGGGGGTGCGCGCGCGAGACCCGTCAGGCTCCGCCTGGCCCCCCACCCCCACCCCGATAAGGGCAGGTGGGCTAGCGAAGGGCCAGGGCGGCGGGAGGGACCCGACTGCGCAGGGAGGGACGCGTCGCAGCAGATCGGCCTCTTGAGGCGTCCGGGGGCGGCCGCCCTCGTCTACGGCCAGACCGCCCTGAACGCGCCCGATCTCGTCTCACCTCGGAAGCTAAGCAGGGTCGGGCCCGGTTAGTACTTGGATGGGAGACCGCCTGGGAATCCCGGGTGCCGTAGGCTTTTTGCTCTGCTTCTTTTTCTGTCCCGCCCCCCTGGGCTGGGAAGGGGAGGGGGGGGCCTTCGCCCTCCGCGCCCGGCCCGGCTCCGCCCCCGGCCGGCCCGGACCCTGCCCCGTGGCCCCTGGAGACAGGGTCAGATTGGAGATGTGGAGGCTCAGTCCCCGAGGCTGTCGCCCCTCACACACCTGCCGCAGGTCCGGGCCTCCGGAACTTCTGACCGACCGGCTCTGAATTCAGGACACAGTCTAAAGTTGTCCAAGGAGATGACCACGTTACCACCCTAGGACAGGAAAAATTGGACCCTATCCACATATGCAGAAGAAGAGAATCTAAACAGCTGGCTATTCGTTCACGGTAACATAATTCAGGAATCCAGAGGCGAAGACATCTAGAAACACTTTTCAAACGTCTAAATCTTTAGAACATATTCTGAAGGATTAAGAAGTAGAAGCATTCTTTGGACAGTCACGAGCAAGACCAGGGTGTCGATAGGAAATCCTTCTGTTCGATACTGCAAGAGACGCTCCAAAAACATACTACAACAAGGGAAAACACTAACAATATATGGGAAAGGAAAATCACCTTTCTTCATTTTCCTCACCTCCTACGGTTCTCAAAAGAGAATGTTTGCCCCTATGCGCGGGAGACCTGTAGAAATCCTAGGTGAGTCCAGCAAGATAGCTCTAGATGAAATCAACATTCGATCGATAGTTTCGATATTTCTTATTTCCTCGCAAATACACAATAATGAATGCAATTCTTGAAAAGGATAACATTCAAAGTCACAGAAAATCCACACAGCACCTACGGGGCAAAGGTGCCAACTTAGATGGAAAACTTAGCAAAAACGTACATGATGGCTCCAATCGATGGAGAGGCTACCCCGTAGTCCTCGATAGACGGACACAGAGTCCCCAAACTAATCATTTCCCCCACATTAATAAATAATCCCATTTAAACAGGGTTTATAACTAGAAACTTACAATCTGCTTCTTTCTCTTTTTCTTTTAATTTGGGAAAGGGATATGTTAAAGAATGATGATCATGATCATGATTATCATTATGACTATTATATTAAATCGAATTAACCGTACCAAAACCCCACCACTCACCTTATAAAAATGGGAGTTGATGCATATGTGGGAAGCCGCTGTGTATCTTTGTCTCAAGGCGTGGAACCACAAAAACGCTTCTCCCAAACAAATCCCATCTCGACTGTCATCCTTTTCCTTGCTTTTCCTTTGAAAGTTTTTGCTCTCTGTTATAGGACTATCTCATTGAGGTAGTTTGTTAATTTCACAGTTTATAGAATACATGTGGAACCATTCTGGATTCCTTCTGGGCAACTTGTGTGCCAGGGGAAACCTTCTGTTTGGAGAATACTCCTCGCTTACACAGGAAGCTGCAGTTCATCAGCGCTGCTAGAGAATGGCACTGCACGAATCAGTCGAAGCATCTTTATGCGATCTTTGACTAGGTCCGTGTACAAGGGGCTCCCGTGAGGATTACCCTAGATGCTTCCTGGTCACATGTGCCCTATCTTCTCTCTGGTACGTGCTACTCAGAGAATATGCTTGCTCCTGAATTATGCCAGCATTTATTCATTTCCATTTAGGCTACAGTGTTTTCCAAATGGTCCTATAATTTCGCCTCCCATATCAGCAGGGTGTGTGCAAGAGTTTTCCTCAAAGCCAACACAGTGATCAGTTTCTTAAGTTTCCTCAATCTGGTGAGTTGGAAACTATATCTGGCTTCATTTTTTATTCTGCATTTCCTTGACCAATAATGAGGACACGGGGCCAAAGGCGTATTAAGCGTATTAAACGTAGATATTCTGTAACAGTCATATTTTGCCAATTATATGGGCTACAGATACCTTGTCCTGTTTGAAGCTTGTTTTTGACCCTCTTCATGATATCTTTGGAAACTTTTTATTATGGAAAATTTGAAATAGAAACAAAATCGGAAAGAATAGTAGAATACTTTCTCACTACCCTGACTCAAGAAATCACCAACCCCTGGCCAGATCTTGTTTCCTTTATACCCCTCCTACCTTAAGTTCATGATCCCCTTAATAATATCCCTCCAACGATAAAAAGTCAATATGTTTCTATCAAAGGTAGAGGCTTTCTTCCCTTTTTCAGGGTACTCACAGCCACATTATTCCATGTAAAAATTTCACCGTGTTAGAGATAACAGCAAGTACTCAATGTTTGCGTTTCCCTGAGACACACACGCTCATTTCAGTTTCTTTGAATCCAGTCCAAATACAGTCCATACCTTGTGAGGGGTTGAGATGTCTTTTGAAAGAGTGTCCATACATCGCGACTAGTCGGGGGCAGCCCCGGTTGTCACCATTTCCCTTTGTTTCCTACCGCTGTCCGCAGTGACCCGAGCTATTTTTGCATTGTGAGGGGTTTCATCGTGGATTTAAACGTATTGAACGTGTTTCAATATCTTGCAATTATTAGACTTGCTGGCGATCAAACCGTCCTGTGTTTGGCAAACGGGAGTCTACTCATTCTGGTTCCTGTGTCTTTTGACGTGACCCTCGTCCTGTTGGATATGGTAGCATCCGTGCTTCCCAGTATGAGAAGCGTGCGTTTCCCGCCCCAGACCTCAAGTCAGCGTATGTCTCCAGTAAGTCTTAGGACCGTTTAATAACGATGGTTGGCGGAGACCACAATCTAGATGCTGGTGAAATGCACTAGTGTCGAGTTCGCACCTATGTCTCAGCACTTTCCGTGGAAAAACTTAAAAAAAAAAAAAAAAGAAAGAAAGAAAGAGAGAAAGAAAAGAAAAAAAAATTACAGGAAAACACATTGAGTTTACACTGATAATCCAAGTTCAAACTGAGAACTGAGAGTTTTTTTACATTACTTTACCGATTTCACCTCTTCCTCTCACACCCAGATTCCCAGTCCCCAAAGACACCAACAGCATTTCTTCTTTGCAGGATCCCACAGAATAATCGTAGCCATGCACCATAGAACCGTGGACTGGTTCCTACTGCATGAAGTAGGAAAGGCGAGGAAGGAACCTTCTATTGTTCCGGCTCCACTGTGAAAATGTAAGAGCTGCCGTCCGCCGAAGCCAGTCTGCTCATGTCCAAGGAGCTGTGAGCCACGTCACACTCCTTTGGAATATTTCCCTGAGCCTTCATGTGGGCTCCTGACGTCTGTAGAATCTGACAAGTCACACGTTGTCCTCCCGTTTGTGTCCTCCGTGCTTTGAATAGATGTGCTATTGAGTGCTTGATTTTTGTTGTCATAGGTGTATGTGTTTGTGGCAAAGTGTTGAGTGTTTGGTGTGTATGTAGCAGCTAGAGAGCGAGGCTCTGAAGGCTACTGGGCAGCAGGAGGGCGCGGGGTCGGGTGGGGGGCGCTGGGCCGGGAGGGCCGCGTAGCAGCTGGGCCTCTCGAGGCGTCCGGGGACGGCCGCTGCCGTCTAGGGCCATAGCACCCTGAACGTGCCCGATCTCGTCTGGTCTGGGAAGCTAAGCAGGGTCGGGCCCGGTTAGTACTTGGATGGGAGACCGCCTGGGAATACCGGGTGCTGTAGGCTTTTGCTTCTTCTTTTGTCCCGCCCGCCGGGGGGTCGGGGGTGGGGGGGCCCCCCCTCGCCTTCTGCGCCCGCCCCCACTTTCGCCCTCGGGCCCCGGCCCCTCCCCCCCCTCGGCGCGACCCGCTGCCCCCGCCCGGGGCTTCCTCCCCTCTCCCCCGCTGCAGCACCACCGCCAGGTGGCGGCAGCGGCAGAGCGTCCCAGGCGTTCCGTTGGGCCGGCAGCGGAGCCCCAACCCTGGGCCCCACACCGGGCCGGGGCCGGGCGGCGGGATCCCTAAGTGCCGCCGGGTCTCCTCTCCCCCGGACCCCGCACCCGCCGCCCCGCACTCCGGGACATCGCGTACACCCGGCGCGGGACAGCCCAGGGCGGCAAACCGTGTCCTGGGCCCCCGGACACCCGGCCCACCGTGCACTTTCTCTCCGCCGCACACCCGGGCCTCGGGCCCGGGCCTCACGCCGGGCGGGCTCCTCGCCGCCGACGGGGCTCCGAGAGACACACCGGCGCGCCGCACAGGGCGACTCGCTGGCCCCCTGGGCAGAGAGGACACACAACAGCACACGGAGCGCACGCACCCAAACCCAAACCACCCACCGGCCCCTGGACCCCTGGCTACACACCCCAAACCCCACCCCACCGGGCCACAGGATAGCCGGCTCCGGCCCCCCGCGCAGCCCCCCGCCCCCGCGCGGGGGCTGCTGCCACACGCAGGCCCTGAGGGGAATCGGGGCAGAACGGTCCTCCCCAGACGGGGGTGGGGTGGCGGGGTGGGGGGGGGACACTGCAGATCTTCGGGACCTCCGGGTGACGGACCAGCGGCAGGCGCGGCCCTGCCTCCTCCTCCCGGCCCCGCCCCAAAGCCCCTCCCCACCGTGCCCTCGCGTGGGCCGGCGGAGGGCCCTCTCTCGCGCACTCTCCGGCTCCGGCCCTCCGCCCCCACGCGTGGAAGCCTGTCCCTGCGCGCGTGCCCGTGGGTCTGCTCCTCGGGGTGTGGGACGGCGGTGCGTCCGTGGTTTGGGTGGGGGTGGGGGGGTGCGCGCGCGAGACCCGTCAGGCTCCGCCTGGCCCCCCACCCCCACCCCGATAAGGGCAGGTGGGCTAGCGAAGGGCCAGGGCGGCGGGAGGGACCCGACTGCGCAGGGAGGGACGCGTCGCAGCAGATCGGCCTCTTGAGGCGTCCGGGGGCGGCCGCCCTCGTCTACGGCCAGACCGCCCTGAACGCGCCCGATCTCGTCTCACCTCGGAAGCTAAGCAGGGTCGGGCCCGGTTAGTACTTGGATGGGAGACCGCCTGGGAATCCCGGGTGCCGTAGGCTTTTTGCTCTGCTTCTTTTTCTGTCCCGCCCCCCTGGGCTGGGAAGGGGAGGGGGGGGGCCTTCGCCCTCCGCGCCCGGCCCGGCTCCGCCCCCGGCCGGCCCGGACCCTGCCCCGTGGCCCCTGGAGACAGGGTCAGATTGGAGATGTGGAGGCTCAGTCCCCGAGGCTGTCGCCCCTCACACACCTGCCGCAGGTCCGGGCCTCCGGAACTTCTGACCGACCGGCTCTGAATTCAGGACACAGTCTAAAGTTGTCCAAGGAGATGACCACGTTACCACCCTAGGACAGGAAAAATTGGACCCTATCCACATATGCAGAAGAAGAGAATCTAAACAGCTGGCTATTCGTTCACGGTAACATAATTCAGGAATCCAGAGGCGAAGACATCTAGAAACACTTTTCAAACGTCTAAATCTTTAGAACATATTCTGAAGGATTAAGAAGTAGAAGCATTCTTTGGACAGTCACGAGCAAGACCAGGGTGTCGATAGGAAATCCTTCTGTTCGATACTGCAAGAGACGCTCCAAAAACATACTACAACAAGGGAAAACACTAACAATATATGGGAAAGGAAAATCACCTTTCTTCATTTTCCTCACCTCCTACGGTTCTCAAAAGAGAATGTTTGCCCCTATGCGCGGGAGACCTGTAGAAATCCTAGGTGAGTCCAGCAAGATAGCTCTAGATGAAATCAACATTCGATCGATAGTTTCGATATTTCTTATTTCCTCGCAAATACACAATAATGAATGCAATTCTTGAAAAGGATAACATTCAAAGTCACAGAAAATCCACACAGCACCTACGGGGCAAAGGTGCCAACTTAGATGGAAAACTTAGCAAAAACGTACATGATGGCTCCAATCGATGGAGAGGCTACCCCGTAGTCCTCGATAGACGGACACAGAGTCCCCAAACTAATCATTTCCCCCACATTAATAAATAATCCCATTTAAACAGGGTTTATAACTAGAAACTTACAATCTGCTTCTTTCTCTTTTTCTTTTAATTTGGGAAAGGGATATGTTAAAGAATGATGATCATGATCATGATTATCATTATGACTATTATATTAAATCGAATTAACCGTACCAAAACCCCACCACTCACCTTATAAAAATGGGAGTTGATGCATATGTGGGAAGCCGCTGTGTATCTTTGTCTCAAGGCGTGGAACCACAAAAACGCTTCTCCCAAACAAATCCCATCTCGACTGTCATCCTTTTCCTTGCTTTTCCTTTGAAAGTTTTTGCTCTCTGTTATAGGACTATCTCATTGAGGTAGTTTGTTAATTTCACAGTTTATAGAATACATGTGGAACCATTCTGGATTCCTTCTGGGCAACTTGTGTGCCAGGGGAAACCTTCTGTTTGGAGAATACTCCTCGCTTACACAGGAAGCTGCAGTTCATCAGCGCTGCTAGAGAATGGCACTGCACGAATCAGTCGAAGCATCTTTATGCGATCTTTGACTAGGTCCGTGTACAAGGGGCTCCCGTGAGGATTACCCTAGATGCTTCCTGGTCACATGTGCCCTATCTTCTCTCTGGTACGTGCTACTCAGAGAATATGCTTGCTCCTGAATTATGCCAGCATTTATTCATTTCCATTTAGGCTACAGTGTTTTCCAAATGGTCCTATAATTTCGCCTCCCATATCAGCAGGGTGTGTGCAAGAGTTTTCCTCAAAGCCAACACAGTGATCAGTTTCTTAAGTTTCCTCAATCTGGTGAGTTGGAAACTATATCTGGCTTCATTTTTTATTCTGCATTTCCTTGACCAATAATGAGGACACGGGGCCAAAGGCGTATTAAGCGTATTAAACGTAGATATTCTGTAACAGTCATATTTTGCCAATTATATGGGCTACAGATACCTTGTCCTGTTTGAAGCTTGTTTTTGACCCTCTTCATGATATCTTTGGAAACTTTTTATTATGGAAAATTTGAAATAGAAACAAAATCGGAAAGAATAGTAGAATACTTTCTCACTACCCTGACTCAAGAAATCACCAACCCCTGGCCAGATCTTGTTTCCTTTATACCCCTCCTACCTTAAGTTCATGATCCCCTTAATAATATCCCTCCAACGATAAAAAGTCAATATGTTTCTATCAAAGGTAGAGGCTTTCTTCCCTTTTTCAGGGTACTCACAGCCACATTATTCCATGTAAAAATTTCACCGTGTTAGAGATAACAGCAAGTACTCAATGTTTGCGTTTCCCTGAGACACACACGCTCATTTCAGTTTCTTTGAATCCAGTCCAAATACAGTCCATACCTTGTGAGGGGTTGAGATGTCTTTTGAAAGAGTGTCCATACATCGCGACTAGTCGGGGGCAGCCCCGGTTGTCACCATTTCCCTTTGTTTCCTACCGCTGTCCGCAGTGACCCGAGCTATTTTTGCATTGTGAGGGGTTTCATCGTGGATTTAAACGTATTGAACGTGTTTCAATATCTTGCAATTATTAGACTTGCTGGCGATCAAACCGTCCTGTGTTTGGCAAACGGGAGTCTACTCATTCTGGTTCCTGTGTCTTTTGACGTGACCCTCGTCCTGTTGGATATGGTAGCATCCGTGCTTCCCAGTATGAGAAGCGTGCGTTTCCCGCCCCAGACCTCAAGTCAGCGTATGTCTCCAGTAAGTCTTAGGACCGTTTAATAACGATGGTTGGCGGAGACCACAATCTAGATGCTGGTGAAATGCACTAGTGTCGAGTTCGCACCTATGTCTCAGCACTTTCCGTGGAAAAACTTAAAAAAAAAAAAAAAAGAAAGAAAGAAAGAGAGAAAGAAAAGAAAAAAAAATTACAGGAAAACACATTGAGTTTACACTGATAATCCAAGTTCAAACTGAGAACTGAGAGTTTTTTTACATTACTTTACCGATTTCACCTCTTCCTCTCACACCCAGATTCCCAGTCCCCAAAGACACCAACAGCATTTCTTCTTTGCAGGATCCCACAGAATAATCGTAGCCATGCACCATAGAACCGTGGACTGGTTCCTACTGCATGAAGTAGGAAAGGCGAGGAAGGAACCTTCTATTGTTCCGGCTCCACTGTGAAAATGTAAGAGCTGCCGTCCGCCGAAGCCAGTCTGCTCATGTCCAAGGAGCTGTGAGCCACGTCACACTCCTTTGGAATATTTCCCTGAGCCTTCATGTGGGCTCCTGACGTCTGTAGAATCTGACAAGTCACACGTTGTCCTCCCGTTTGTGTCCTCCGTGCTTTGAATAGATGTGCTATTGAGTGCTTGATTTTTGTTGTCATAGGTGTATGTGTTTGTGGCAAAGTGTTGAGTGTTTGGTGTGTATGTAGCAGCTAGAGAGCGAGGCTCTGAAGGCTACTGGGCAGCAGGAGGGCGCGGGGTCGGGTGGGGGGCGCTGGGCCGGGAGGGCCGCGTAGCAGCTGGGCCTCTCGAGGCGTCCGGGGACGGCCGCTGCCGTCTAGGGCCATAGCACCCTGAACGTGCCCGATCTCGTCTGGTCTGGGAAGCTAAGCAGGGTCGGGCCCGGTTAGTACTTGGATGGGAGACCGCCTGGGAATACCGGGTGCTGTAGGCTTTTGCTTCTTCTTTTGTCCCGCCCGCCGGGGGGTCGGGGGTGGGGGGGCCCCCCCTCGCCTTCTGCGCCCGCCCCCACTTTCGCCCTCGGGCCCCGGCCCCTCCCCCCCCTCGGCGCGACCCGCTGCCCCCGCCCGGGGCTTCCTCCCCTCTCCCCCGCTGCAGCACCACCGCCAGGTGGCGGCAGCGGCAGAGCGTCCCAGGCGTTCCGTTGGGCCGGCAGCGGAGCCCCAACCCTGGGCCCCACACCGGGCCGGGGCCGGGCGGCGGGATCCCTAAGTGCCGCCGGGTCTCCTCTCCCCCGGACCCCGCACCCGCCGCCCCGCACTCCGGGACATCGCGTACACCCGGCGCGGGACAGCCCAGGGCGGCAAACCGTGTCCTGGGCCCCCGGACACCCGGCCCACCGTGCACTTTCTCTCCGCCGCACACCCGGGCCTCGGGCCCGGGCCTCACGCCGGGCGGGCTCCTCGCCGCCGACGGGGCTCCGAGAGACACACCGGCGCGCCGCACAGGGCGACTCGCTGGCCCCCTGGGCAGAGAGGACACACAACAGCACACGGAGCGCACGCACCCAAACCCAAACCACCCACCGGCCCCTGGACCCCTGGCTACACACCCCAAACCCCACCCCACCGGGCCACAGGATAGCCGGCTCCGGCCCCCCGCGCAGCCCCCCGCCCCCGCGCGGGGGCTGCTGCCACACGCAGGCCCTGAGGGGAATCGGGGCAGAACGGTCCTCCCCAGACGGGGGTGGGGTGGCGGGGTGGGGGGGGGACACTGCAGATCTTCAGGACCTCCGGGTGACGGACCAGCGGCAGGCGCGGCCCTGCCTCCTCCTCCCGGCCCCGCCCCAAAGCCCCTCCCCACCGTGCCCTCGCGTGGGCCGGCGGAGGGCCCTCTCTCGCGCACTCTCCGGCTCCGGCCCTCCGCCCCCACGCGTGGAAGCCTGTCCCTGCGCGCGTGCCCGTGGGTCTGCTCCTCGGGGTGTGGGACGGCGGTGCGTCCGTGGTTTGGGTGGGGGTGGGGGGGTGCGCGCGCGAGACCCGTCAGGCTCCGCCTGGCCCCCCACCCCCACCCCGATAAGGGCAGGTGGGCTAGCGAAGGGCCAGGGCGGCGGGAGGGACCCGACTGCGCAGGGAGGGACGCGTCGCAGCAGATCGGCCTCTTGAGGCGTCCGGGGGCGGCCGCCCTCGTCTACGGCCAGACCGCCCTGAACGCGCCCGATCTCGTCTCACCTCGGAAGCTAAGCAGGGTCGGGCCCGGTTAGTACTTGGATGGGAGACCGCCTGGGAATCCCGGGTGCCGTAGGCTTTTTGCTCTGCTTCTTTTTCTGTCCCGCCCCCCTGGGCTGGGAAGGGGAGGGGGGGGCCTTCGCCCTCCGCGCCCGGCCCGGCTCCGCCCCCGGCCGGCCCGGACCCTGCCCCGTGGCCCCTGGAGACAGGGTCAGATTGGAGATGTGGAGGCTCAGTCCCCGAGGCTGTCGCCCCTCACACACCTGCCGCAGGTCCGGGCCTCCGGAACTTCTGACCGACCGGCTCTGAATTCAGGACACAGTCTAAAGTTGTCCAAGGAGATGACCACGTTACCACCCTAGGACAGGAAAAATTGGACCCTATCCACATATGCAGAAGAAGAGAATCTAAACAGCTGGCTATTCGTTCACGGTAACATAATTCAGGAATCCAGAGGCGAAGACATCTAGAAACACTTTTCAAACGTCTAAATCTTTAGAACATATTCTGAAGGATTAAGAAGTAGAAGCATTCTTTGGACAGTCACGAGCAAGACCAGGGTGTCGATAGGAAATCCTTCTGTTCGATACTGCAAGAGACGCTCCAAAAACATACTACAACAAGGGAAAACACTAACAATATATGGGAAAGGAAAATCACCTTTCTTCATTTTCCTCACCTCCTACGGTTCTCAAAAGAGAATGTTTGCCCCTATGCGCGGGAGACCTGTAGAAATCCTAGGTGAGTCCAGCAAGATAGCTCTAGATGAAATCAACATTCGATCGATAGTTTCGATATTTCTTATTTCCTCGCAAATACACAATAATGAATGCAATTCTTGAAAAGGATAACATTCAAAGTCACAGAAAATCCACACAGCACCTACGGGGCAAAGGTGCCAACTTAGATGGAAAACTTAGCAAAAACGTACATGATGGCTCCAATCGATGGAGAGGCTACCCCGTAGTCCTCGATAGACGGACACAGAGTCCCCAAACTAATCATTTCCCCCACATTAATAAATAATCCCATTTAAACAGGGTTTATAACTAGAAACTTACAATCTGCTTCTTTCTCTTTTTCTTTTAATTTGGGAAAGGGATATGTTAAAGAATGATGATCATGATCATGATTATCATTATGACTATTATATTAAATCGAATTAACCGTACCAAAACCCCACCACTCACCTTATAAAAATGGGAGTTGATGCATATGTGGGAAGCCGCTGTGTATCTTTGTCTCAAGGCGTGGAACCACAAAAACGCTTCTCCCAAACAAATCCCATCTCGACTGTCATCCTTTTCCTTGCTTTTCCTTTGAAAGTTTTTGCTCTCTGTTATAGGACTATCTCATTGAGGTAGTTTGTTAATTTCACAGTTTATAGAATACATGTGGAACCATTCTGGATTCCTTCTGGGCAACTTGTGTGCCAGGGGAAACCTTCTGTTTGGAGAATACTCCTCGCTTACACAGGAAGCTGCAGTTCATCAGCGCTGCTAGAGAATGGCACTGCACGAATCAGTCGAAGCATCTTTATGCGATCTTTGACTAGGTCCGTGTACAAGGGGCTCCCGTGAGGATTACCCTAGATGCTTCCTGGTCACATGTGCCCTATCTTCTCTCTGGTACGTGCTACTCAGAGAATATGCTTGCTCCTGAATTATGCCAGCATTTATTCATTTCCATTTAGGCTACAGTGTTTTCCAAATGGTCCTATAATTTCGCCTCCCATATCAGCAGGGTGTGTGCAAGAGTTTTCCTCAAAGCCAACACAGTGATCAGTTTCTTAAGTTTCCTCAATCTGGTGAGTTGGAAACTATATCTGGCTTCATTTTTTATTCTGCATTTCCTTGACCAATAATGAGGACACGGGGCCAAAGGCGTATTAAGCGTATTAAACGTAGATATTCTGTAACAGTCATATTTTGCCAATTATATGGGCTACAGATACCTTGTCCTGTTTGAAGCTTGTTTTTGACCCTCTTCATGATATCTTTGGAAACTTTTTATTATGGAAAATTTGAAATAGAAACAAAATCGGAAAGAATAGTAGAATACTTTCTCACTACCCTGACTCAAGAAATCACCAACCCCTGGCCAGATCTTGTTTCCTTTATACCCCTCCTACCTTAAGTTCATGATCCCCTTAATAATATCCCTCCAACGATAAAAAGTCAATATGTTTCTATCAAAGGTAGAGGCTTTCTTCCCTTTTTCAGGGTACTCACAGCCACATTATTCCATGTAAAAATTTCACCGTGTTAGAGATAACAGCAAGTACTCAATGTTTGCGTTTCCCTGAGACACACACGCTCATTTCAGTTTCTTTGAATCCAGTCCAAATACAGTCCATACCTTGTGAGGGGTTGAGATGTCTTTTGAAAGAGTGTCCATACATCGCGACTAGTCGGGGGCAGCCCCGGTTGTCACCATTTCCCTTTGTTTCCTACCGCTGTCCGCAGTGACCCGAGCTATTTTTGCATTGTGAGGGGTTTCATCGTGGATTTAAACGTATTGAACGTGTTTCAATATCTTGCAATTATTAGACTTGCTGGCGATCAAACCGTCCTGTGTTTGGCAAACGGGAGTCTACTCATTCTGGTTCCTGTGTCTTTTGACGTGACCCTCGTCCTGTTGGATATGGTAGCATCCGTGCTTCCCAGTATGAGAAGCGTGCGTTTCCCGCCCCAGACCTCAAGTCAGCGTATGTCTCCAGTAAGTCTTAGGACCGTTTAATAACGATGGTTGGCGGAGACCACAATCTAGATGCTGGTGAAATGCACTAGTGTCGAGTTCGCACCTATGTCTCAGCACTTTCCGTGGAAAAACTTAAAAAAAAAAAAAAAAGAAAGAAAGAAAGAGAGAAAGAAAAGAAAAAAAAATTACAGGAAAACACATTGAGTTTACACTGATAATCCAAGTTCAAACTGAGAACTGAGAGTTTTTTTACATTACTTTACCGATTTCACCTCTTCCTCTCACACCCAGATTCCCAGTCCCCAAAGACACCAACAGCATTTCTTCTTTGCAGGATCCCACAGAATAATCGTAGCCATGCACCATAGAACCGTGGACTGGTTCCTACTGCATGAAGTAGGAAAGGCGAGGAAGGAACCTTCTATTGTTCCGGCTCCACTGTGAAAATGTAAGAGCTGCCGTCCGCCGAAGCCAGTCTGCTCATGTCCAAGGAGCTGTGAGCCACGTCACACTCCTTTGGAATATTTCCCTGAGCCTTCATGTGGGCTCCTGACGTCTGTAGAATCTGACAAGTCACACGTTGTCCTCCCGTTTGTGTCCTCCGTGCTTTGAATAGATGTGCTATTGAGTGCTTGATTTTTGTTGTCATAGGTGTATGTGTTTGTGGCAAAGTGTTGAGTGTTTGGTGTGTATGTAGCAGCTAGAGAGCGAGGCTCTGAAGGCTACTGGGCAGCAGGAGGGCGCGGGGTCGGGTGGGGGGCGCTGGGCCGGGAGGGCCGCGTAGCAGCTGGGCCTCTCGAGGCGTCCGGGGACGGCCGCTGCCGTCTAGGGCCATAGCACCCTGAACGTGCCCGATCTCGTCTGGTCTGGGAAGCTAAGCAGGGTCGGGCCCGGTTAGTACTTGGATGGGAGACCGCCTGGGAATACCGGGTGCTGTAGGCTTTTGCTTCTTCTTTTGTCCCGCCCGCCGGGGGGTCGGGGGTGGGGGGGCCCCCCCTCGCCTTCTGCGCCCGCCCCCACTTTCGCCCTCGGGCCCCGGCCCCTCCCCCCCCCTCGGCGCGACCCGCTGCCCCCCGCCCGGGGCTTCCTCCCCTCTCCCCCGCTGCAGCACCACCGCCAGGTGGCGGCAGCGGCAGAGCGTCCCAGGCGTTCCGTTGGGCCGGCAGCGGAGCCCCAACCCTGGGCCCCACACCGGGCCGGGGCCGGGCGGCGGGATCCCTAAGTGCCGCCGGGTCTCCTCTCCCCCGGACCCCGCACCCGCCGCCCCGCACTCCGGGACATCGCGTACACCCGGCGCGGGACAGCCCAGGGCGGCAAACCGTGTCCTGGGCCCCCGGACACCCGGCCCACCGTGCACTTTCTCTCCGCCGCACACCCGGGCCTCGGGCCCGGGCCTCACGCCGGGCGGGCTCCTCGCCGCCGACGGGGCTCCGAGAGACACACCGGCGCGCCGCACAGGGCGACTCGCTGGCCCCCTGGGCAGAGAGGACACACAACAGCACACGGAGCGCACGCACCCAAACCCAAACCACCCACCGGCCCCTGGACCCCTGGCTACACACCCCAAACCCCACCCCACCCGGGCCACAGGATAGCCGGCTCCGGCCCCCCGCGCAGCCCCCCCGCCCCCGCGCGGGGGCTGCTGCCACACGCAGGCCCTGAGGGGAATCGGGGCAGAACGGTCCTCCCCAGACGGGGGTGGGGTGGCGGGGTGGGGGGGGGACACTGCAGATCTTCAGGACCTCCGGGTGACGGACCAGCGGCAGGCGCGGCCCTGCCTCCTCCTCCCGGCCCCGCCCCAAAGCCCCTCCCCACCGTGCCCTCGCGTGGGCCGGCGGAGGGCCCTCTCTCGCGCACTCTCCGGCTCCGGCCCTCCGCCCCCACGCGTGGAAGCCTGTCCCTGCGCGCGTGCCCGTGGGTCTGCTCCTCGGGGTGTGGGACGGCGGTGCGTCCGTGGTTTGGGTGGGGGTGGGGGGGTGCGCGCGCGAGACCCGTCAGGCTCCGCCTGGCCCCCCACCCCCACCCCGATAAGGGCAGGTGGGCTAGCGAAGGGCCAGGGCGGCGGGAGGGACCCGACTGCGCAGGGAGGGACGCGTCGCAGCAGATCGGCCTCTTGAGGCGTCCGGGGGCGGCCGCCCTCGTCTACGGCCAGACCGCCCTGAACGCGCCCGATCTCGTCTCACCTCGGAAGCTAAGCAGGGTCGGGCCCGGTTAGTACTTGGATGGGAGACCGCCTGGGAATCCCGGGTGCCGTAGGCTTTTTGCTCTGCTTCTTTTTCTGTCCCGCCCCCCTGGGCTGGGAAGGGGAGGGGGGGGCCTTCGCCCTCCGCGCCCGGCCCGGCTCCGCCCCCGGCCGGCCCGGACCCTGCCCCGTGGCCCCTGGAGACAGGGTCAGATTGGAGATGTGGAGGCTCAGTCCCCGAGGCTGTCGCCCCTCACACACCTGCCGCAGGTCCGGGCCTCCGGAACTTCTGACCGACCGGCTCTGAATTCAGGACACAGTCTAAAGTTGTCCAAGGAGATGACCACGTTACCACCCTAGGACAGGAAAAATTGGACCCTATCCACATATGCAGAAGAAGAGAATCTAAACAGCTGGCTATTCGTTCACGGTAACATAATTCAGGAATCCAGAGGCGAAGACATCTAGAAACACTTTTCAAACGTCTAAATCTTTAGAACATATTCTGAAGGATTAAGAAGTAGAAGCATTCTTTGGACAGTCACGAGCAAGACCAGGGTGTCGATAGGAAATCCTTCTGTTCGATACTGCAAGAGACGCTCCAAAAACATACTACAACAAGGGAAAACACTAACAATATATGGGAAAGGAAAATCACCTTTCTTCATTTTCCTCACCTCCTACGGTTCTCAAAAGAGAATGTTTGCCCCTATGCGCGGGAGACCTGTAGAAATCCTAGGTGAGTCCAGCAAGATAGCTCTAGATGAAATCAACATTCGATCGATAGTTTCGATATTTCTTATTTCCTCGCAAATACACAATAATGAATGCAATTCTTGAAAAGGATAACATTCAAAGTCACAGAAAATCCACACAGCACCTACGGGGCAAAGGTGCCAACTTAGATGGAAAACTTAGCAAAAACGTACATGATGGCTCCAATCGATGGAGAGGCTACCCCGTAGTCCTCGATAGACGGACACAGAGTCCCCAAACTAATCATTTCCCCCACATTAATAAATAATCCCATTTAAACAGGGTTTATAACTAGAAACTTACAATCTGCTTCTTTCTCTTTTTCTTTTAATTTGGGAAAGGGATATGTTAAAGAATGATGATCATGATCATGATTATCATTATGACTATTATATTAAATCGAATTAACCGTACCAAAACCCCACCACTCACCTTATAAAAATGGGAGTTGATGCATATGTGGGAAGCCGCTGTGTATCTTTGTCTCAAGGCGTGGAACCACAAAAACGCTTCTCCCAAACAAATCCCATCTCGACTGTCATCCTTTTCCTTGCTTTTCCTTTGAAAGTTTTTGCTCTCTGTTATAGGACTATCTCATTGAGGTAGTTTGTTAATTTCACAGTTTATAGAATACATGTGGAACCATTCTGGATTCCTTCTGGGCAACTTGTGTGCCAGGGGAAACCTTCTGTTTGGAGAATACTCCTCGCTTACACAGGAAGCTGCAGTTCATCAGCGCTGCTAGAGAATGGCACTGCACGAATCAGTCGAAGCATCTTTATGCGATCTTTGACTAGGTCCGTGTACAAGGGGCTCCCGTGAGGATTACCCTAGATGCTTCCTGGTCACATGTGCCCTATCTTCTCTCTGGTACGTGCTACTCAGAGAATATGCTTGCTCCTGAATTATGCCAGCATTTATTCATTTCCATTTAGGCTACAGTGTTTTCCAAATGGTCCTATAATTTCGCCTCCCATATCAGCAGGGTGTGTGCAAGAGTTTTCCTCAAAGCCAACACAGTGATCAGTTTCTTAAGTTTCCTCAATCTGGTGAGTTGGAAACTATATCTGGCTTCATTTTTTATTCTGCATTTCCTTGACCAATAATGAGGACACGGGGCCAAAGGCGTATTAAGCGTATTAAACGTAGATATTCTGTAACAGTCATATTTTGCCAATTATATGGGCTACAGATACCTTGTCCTGTTTGAAGCTTGTTTTTGACCCTCTTCATGATATCTTTGGAAACTTTTTATTATGGAAAATTTGAAATAGAAACAAAATCGGAAAGAATAGTAGAATACTTTCTCACTACCCTGACTCAAGAAATCACCAACCCCTGGCCAGATCTTGTTTCCTTTATACCCCTCCTACCTTAAGTTCATGATCCCCTTAATAATATCCCTCCAACGATAAAAAGTCAATATGTTTCTATCAAAGGTAGAGGCTTTCTTCCCTTTTTCAGGGTACTCACAGCCACATTATTCCATGTAAAAATTTCACCGTGTTAGAGATAACAGCAAGTACTCAATGTTTGCGTTTCCCTGAGACACACACGCTCATTTCAGTTTCTTTGAATCCAGTCCAAATACAGTCCATACCTTGTGAGGGGTTGAGATGTCTTTTGAAAGAGTGTCCATACATCGCGACTAGTCGGGGGCAGCCCCGGTTGTCACCATTTCCCTTTGTTTCCTACCGCTGTCCGCAGTGACCCGAGCTATTTTTGCATTGTGAGGGGTTTCATCGTGGATTTAAACGTATTGAACGTGTTTCAATATCTTGCAATTATTAGACTTGCTGGCGATCAAACCGTCCTGTGTTTGGCAAACGGGAGTCTACTCATTCTGGTTCCTGTGTCTTTTGACGTGACCCTCGTCCTGTTGGATATGGTAGCATCCGTGCTTCCCAGTATGAGAAGCGTGCGTTTCCCGCCCCAGACCTCAAGTCAGCGTATGTCTCCAGTAAGTCTTAGGACCGTTTAATAACGATGGTTGGCGGAGACCACAATCTAGATGCTGGTGAAATGCACTAGTGTCGAGTTCGCACCTATGTCTCAGCACTTTCCGTGGAAAAACTTAAAAAAAAAAAAAAAAGAAAGAAAGAAAGAGAGAAAGAAAAGAAAAAAAAATTACAGGAAAACACATTGAGTTTACACTGATAATCCAAGTTCAAACTGAGAACTGAGAGTTTTTTTACATTACTTTACCGATTTCACCTCTTCCTCTCACACCCAGATTCCCAGTCCCCAAAGACACCAACAGCATTTCTTCTTTGCAGGATCCCACAGAATAATCGTAGCCATGCACCATAGAACCGTGGACTGGTTCCTACTGCATGAAGTAGGAAAGGCGAGGAAGGAACCTTCTATTGTTCCGGCTCCACTGTGAAAATGTAAGAGCTGCCGTCCGCCGAAGCCAGTCTGCTCATGTCCAAGGAGCTGTGAGCCACGTCACACTCCTTTGGAATATTTCCCTGAGCCTTCATGTGGGCTCCTGACGTCTGTAGAATCTGACAAGTCACACGTTGTCCTCCCGTTTGTGTCCTCCGTGCTTTGAATAGATGTGCTATTGAGTGCTTGATTTTTGTTGTCATAGGTGTATGTGTTTGTGGCAAAGTGTTGAGTGTTTGGTGTGTATGTAGCAGCTAGAGAGCGAGGCTCTGAAGGCTACTGGGCAGCAGGAGGGCGCGGGGTCGGGTGGGGGGCGCTGGGCCGGGAGGGCCGCGTAGCAGCTGGGCCTCTCGAGGCGTCCGGGGACGGCCGCTGCCGTCTAGGGCCATAGCACCCTGAACGTGCCCGATCTCGTCTGGTCTGGGAAGCTAAGCAGGGTCGGGCCCGGTTAGTACTTGGATGGGAGACCGCCTGGGAATACCGGGTGCTGTAGGCTTTTGCTTCTTCTTTTGTCCCGCCCGCCGGGGGGTCGGGGGTGGGGGGGCCCCCCCTCGCCTTCTGCGCCCGCCCCCACTTTCGCCCTCGGGCCCCGGCCCCTCCCCCCCCTCCCTCGGCGCGACCCGCTGCCCCCCGCCCGGGGCTTCCTCCCCTCTCCCCCGCTGCAGCACCACCGCCAGGTGGCGGCAGCGGCAGAGCGTCCCAGGCGTTCCGTTGGGCCGGCAGCGGAGCCCCAACCCTGGGCCCCACACCGGGCCGGGGCCGGGCGGCGGGATCCCTAAGTGCCGCCGGGTCTCCTCTCCCCCGGACCCCGCACCCGCCGCCCCGCACTCCGGGACATCGCGTACACCCGGCGCGGGACAGCCCAGGGCGGCAAACCGTGTCCTGGGCCCCCGGACACCCGGCCCACCGTGCACTTTCTCTCCGCCGCACACCCGGGCCTCGGGCCCGGGCCTCACGCCGGGCGGGCTCCTCGCCGCCGACGGGGCTCCGAGAGACACACCGGCGCGCCGCACAGGGCGACTCGCTGGCCCCCTGGGCAGAGAGGACACACAACAGCACACGGAGCGCACGCACCCAAACCCAAACCACCCACCGGCCCCTGGACCCCTGGCTACACACCCCAAACCCCACCCCACCGGGCCACAGGATAGCCGGCTCCGGCCCCCCGCGCAGCCCCCCGCCCCCGCGCGGGGGCTGCTGCCACACGCAGGCCCTGAGGGGAATCGGGGCAGAACGGTCCTCCCCAGACGGGGGTGGGGTGGCGGGGTGGGGGGGGGACACTGCAGATCTTCAGGACCTCCGGGTGACGGACCAGCGGCAGGCGCGGCCCTGCCTCCTCCTCCCGGCCCCGCCCCAAAGCCCCTCCCCACCGTGCCCTCGCGTGGGCCGGCGGAGGGCCCTCTCTCGCGCACATCTCCGGCTCCGGCCCTCCGCCCCCACGCGTGGAAGCCTGTCCCTGCGCGCGTGCCCGTGGGTCTGCTCCTCGGGGTGTGGGACGGCGGTGCGTCCGTGGTTTGGGTGGGGGTGGGGGGGTGCGCGCGCGAGACCCGTCAGGCTCCGCCTGGCCCCCCACCCCCACCCCGATAAGGGCAGGTGGGCTAGCGAAGGGCCAGGGCGGCGGGAGGGACCCGACTGCGCAGGGAGGGACGCGTCGCAGCAGATCGGCCTCTTGAGGCGTCCGGGGGCGGCCGCCCTCGTCTACGGCCAGACCGCCCTGAACGCGCCCGATCTCGTCTCACCTCGGAAGCTAAGCAGGGTCGGGCCCGGTTAGTACTTGGATGGGAGACCGCCTGGGAATCCCGGGTGCCGTAGGCTTTTTGCTCTGCTTCTTTTTCTGTCCCGCCCCCCTGGGCTGGGAAGGGGAGGGGGGGGCCTTCGCCCTCCGCGCCCGGCCCGGCTCCGCCCCCGGCCGGCCCGGACCCTGCCCCGTGGCCCCTGGAGACAGGGTCAGATTGGAGATGTGGAGGCTCAGTCCCCGAGGCTGTCGCCCCTCACACACCTGCCGCAGGTCCGGGCCTCCGGAACTTCTGACCGACCGGCTCTGAATTCAGGACACAGTCTAAAGTTGTCCAAGGAGATGACCACGTTACCACCCTAGGACAGGAAAAATTGGACCCTATCCACATATGCAGAAGAAGAGAATCTAAACAGCTGGCTATTCGTTCACGGTAACATAATTCAGGAATCCAGAGGCGAAGACATCTAGAAACACTTTTCAAACGTCTAAATCTTTAGAACATATTCTGAAGGATTAAGAAGTAGAAGCATTCTTTGGACAGTCACGAGCAAGACCAGGGTGTCGATAGGAAATCCTTCTGTTCGATACTGCAAGAGACGCTCCAAAAACATACTACAACAAGGGAAAACACTAACAATATATGGGAAAGGAAAATCACCTTTCTTCATTTTCCTCACCTCCTACGGTTCTCAAAAGAGAATGTTTGCCCCTATGCGCGGGAGACCTGTAGAAATCCTAGGTGAGTCCAGCAAGATAGCTCTAGATGAAATCAACATTCGATCGATAGTTTCGATATTTCTTATTTCCTCGCAAATACACAATAATGAATGCAATTCTTGAAAAGGATAACATTCAAAGTCACAGAAAATCCACACAGCACCTACGGGGCAAAGGTGCCAACTTAGATGGAAAACTTAGCAAAAACGTACATGATGGCTCCAATCGATGGAGAGGCTACCCCGTAGTCCTCGATAGACGGACACAGAGTCCCCAAACTAATCATTTCCCCCACATTAATAAATAATCCCATTTAAACAGGGTTTATAACTAGAAACTTACAATCTGCTTCTTTCTCTTTTTCTTTTAATTTGGGAAAGGGATATGTTAAAGAATGATGATCATGATCATGATTATCATTATGACTATTATATTAAATCGAATTAACCGTACCAAAACCCCACCACTCACCTTATAAAAATGGGAGTTGATGCATATGTGGGAAGCCGCTGTGTATCTTTGTCTCAAGGCGTGGAACCACAAAAACGCTTCTCCCAAACAAATCCCATCTCGACTGTCATCCTTTTCCTTGCTTTTCCTTTGAAAGTTTTTGCTCTCTGTTATAGGACTATCTCATTGAGGTAGTTTGTTAATTTCACAGTTTATAGAATACATGTGGAACCATTCTGGATTCCTTCTGGGCAACTTGTGTGCCAGGGGAAACCTTCTGTTTGGAGAATACTCCTCGCTTACACAGGAAGCTGCAGTTCATCAGCGCTGCTAGAGAATGGCACTGCACGAATCAGTCGAAGCATCTTTATGCGATCTTTGACTAGGTCCGTGTACAAGGGGCTCCCGTGAGGATTACCCTAGATGCTTCCTGGTCACATGTGCCCTATCTTCTCTCTGGTACGTGCTACTCAGAGAATATGCTTGCTCCTGAATTATGCCAGCATTTATTCATTTCCATTTAGGCTACAGTGTTTTCCAAATGGTCCTATAATTTCGCCTCCCATATCAGCAGGGTGTGTGCAAGAGTTTTCCTCAAAGCCAACACAGTGATCAGTTTCTTAAGTTTCCTCAATCTGGTGAGTTGGAAACTATATCTGGCTTCATTTTTTATTCTGCATTTCCTTGACCAATAATGAGGACACGGGGCCAAAGGCGTATTAAGCGTATTAAACGTAGATATTCTGTAACAGTCATATTTTGCCAATTATATGGGCTACAGATACCTTGTCCTGTTTGAAGCTTGTTTTTGACCCTCTTCATGATATCTTTGGAAACTTTTTATTATGGAAAATTTGAAATAGAAACAAAATCGGAAAGAATAGTAGAATACTTTCTCACTACCCTGACTCAAGAAATCACCAACCCCTGGCCAGATCTTGTTTCCTTTATACCCCTCCTACCTTAAGTTCATGATCCCCTTAATAATATCCCTCCAACGATAAAAAGTCAATATGTTTCTATCAAAGGTAGAGGCTTTCTTCCCTTTTTCAGGGTACTCACAGCCACATTATTCCATGTAAAAATTTCACCGTGTTAGAGATAACAGCAAGTACTCAATGTTTGCGTTTCCCTGAGACACACACGCTCATTTCAGTTTCTTTGAATCCAGTCCAAATACAGTCCATACCTTGTGAGGGGTTGAGATGTCTTTTGAAAGAGTGTCCATACATCGCGACTAGTCGGGGGCAGCCCCGGTTGTCACCATTTCCCTTTGTTTCCTACCGCTGTCCGCAGTGACCCGAGCTATTTTTGCATTGTGAGGGGTTTCATCGTGGATTTAAACGTATTGAACGTGTTTCAATATCTTGCAATTATTAGACTTGCTGGCGATCAAACCGTCCTGTGTTTGGCAAACGGGAGTCTACTCATTCTGGTTCCTGTGTCTTTTGACGTGACCCTCGTCCTGTTGGATATGGTAGCATCCGTGCTTCCCAGTATGAGAAGCGTGCGTTTCCCGCCCCAGACCTCAAGTCAGCGTATGTCTCCAGTAAGTCTTAGGACCGTTTAATAACGATGGTTGGCGGAGACCACAATCTAGATGCTGGTGAAATGCACTAGTGTCGAGTTCGCACCTATGTCTCAGCACTTTCCGTGGAAAAACTTAAAAAAAAAAAAAAAAGAAAGAAAGAAAGAGAGAAAGAAAAGAAAAAAAAATTACAGGAAAACACATTGAGTTTACACTGATAATCCAAGTTCAAACTGAGAACTGAGAGTTTTTTTACATTACTTTACCGATTTCACCTCTTCCTCTCACACCCAGATTCCCAGTCCCCAAAGACACCAACAGCATTTCTTCTTTGCAGGATCCCACAGAATAATCGTAGCCATGCACCATAGAACCGTGGACTGGTTCCTACTGCATGAAGTAGGAAAGGCGAGGAAGGAACCTTCTATTGTTCCGGCTCCACTGTGAAAATGTAAGAGCTGCCGTCCGCCGAAGCCAGTCTGCTCATGTCCAAGGAGCTGTGAGCCACGTCACACTCCTTTGGAATATTTCCCTGAGCCTTCATGTGGGCTCCTGACGTCTGTAGAATCTGACAAGTCACACGTTGTCCTCCCGTTTGTGTCCTCCGTGCTTTGAATAGATGTGCTATTGAGTGCTTGATTTTTGTTGTCATAGGTGTATGTGTTTGTGGCAAAGTGTTGAGTGTTTGGTGTGTATGTAGCAGCTAGAGAGCGAGGCTCTGAAGGCTACTGGGCAGCAGGAGGGCGCGGGGTCGGGTGGGGGGCGCTGGGCCGGGAGGGCCGCGTAGCAGCTGGGCCTCTCGAGGCGTCCGGGGACGGCCGCTGCCGTCTAGGGCCATAGCACCCTGAACGTGCCCGATCTCGTCTGGTCTGGGAAGCTAAGCAGGGTCGGGCCCGGTTAGTACTTGGATGGGAGACCGCCTGGGAATACCGGGTGCTGTAGGCTTTTGCTTCTTCTTTTGTCCCGCCCGCCGGGGGGTCGGGGGTGGGGGGGCCCCCCCTCGCCTTCTGCGCCCGCCCCCACTTTCGCCCTCGGGCCCCGGCCCCTCCCCCCCCTCGGCGCGACCCGCTGCCCCCTGCCCCCGCCCGGGGCTTCCTCCCCTCTCCCCCCGCTGCAGCACCACCCGCCAGGTGGCGGCAGCGGCAGAGCGTCCCAGGCGTTCCGTTGGGCCGGCAGCGGAGCCCCAACCCTGGGCCCCACACCGGGCCGGGGCCGGGCGGCGGGATCCCTAAGTGCCGCCGGGGTCTCCTCTCCCCCGGACCCCGCACCCCGCCGCCCCGCACTCCGGGACATCGCGTACACCCGGCGCGGGACAGCCCAGGGCGGCAAACCGTGTCCTGGGCCCCCGGACACCCGGCCCACCGTGGCACTTTCTCCTCCGCCGCACACCCGGGCCTCGGGCCCGGGCCTCACGCCGGGCGGGCTCCTCGCCGCCGACGGGGCTCCGAGAGACACACCGGCGCGCCGCACAGGGCGACTCGCTGGCCCCCCTGGGCAGAGAGGACACACAACAGCACACGGAGCGCACGCACCCCAAACCCAAACCACCCACCGGCCCCTGGACCCCTGGCTACACACCCCAAACCCCACCCCACCGGGCCACAGGATAGCCGGCTCCGGCCCCCCCGCGCAGCCCCCCGCCCCCGCGCGGGGGCTGCTGCCACACGCAGGCCCTGAGGGGAATCGGGGCAGAACGGTCCTCCCCAGACGGGGGTGGGGTGGCGGGGGTGGGGGGGGGACACTGCAGATCTTCAGGACCTCCGGGTGACGGACCAGCGGCAGGCGCGGCCCTGCCTCCTCCTCCCGGCCCCGCCCCAAAGCCCCTCCCCACCGTGCCCTCGCGTGGGCCGGCGGAGGGCCCTCTCTCGCGCACTCTCCGGCTCCGGCCCTCCGCCCCCACGCGTGGAAGCCTGTCCCTGCGCGCGTGCCCGTGGGTCTGCTCCCTCGGGGTGTGGGACGGCGGTGCGTCCGTGGTTTGGGTGGGGGTGGGGGGGTGCGCGCGCGAGACCCGTCAGGCTCCGCCTGGCCCCCCCACCCCCCACCCCCCGATAAGGGCAGGTGGGCTAGCGAAGGGCCAGGGCGGCGGGAGGGACCCGACTGCGCAGGGAGGGACGCGTCGCAGCAGATCGGCCTCTTGAGGCGTCCGGGGGCGGCCGCCCTCGTCTACGGCCAGACCGCCCTGAACGCGCCCGATCTCGTCTCACCTCGGAAGCTAAGCAGGGTCGGGCCCCGGTTTAGTACTTGGATGGGAGACCGCCTGGGAATCCCGGGTGCCGTAGGCTTTTTGCTCTGCTTCTTTTTCTGTCCCGCCCCCCCTGGGCTGGGAAGGGGAGGGGGGGGCCTTCGCCCTCCGCGCCCCGGCCCGGCTCCGCCCCCGGCCGGCCCGGACCCTGCCCCGTGGCCCCTGGAGACAGGGTCAGATTGGAGATGTGGAGGCTCAGTCCCCGAGGCTGTCGCCCCTCACACACCTGCCGCAGGTCCGGGCCTCCGGAAACTTCTGACCGACCGGCTCTGAATTCAGGACACAGTCTAAAGTTGTCCAAGGAGATGACCACGTTACCACCCTAGACAGGAAAAATTGGACCCTATCCACATATGCAGAAGAAGAGAATCTAAACAGCTGGCTATTCGTTCACGGTAACATAATTCAGGAATCCAGAGGCGAAGACATCTAGAAACACTTTTCAAACGTCTAAATCTTTAGAACATATTCTGAAGGATTAAGAAGTAGAAGCATTCTTTGGACAGTCACGAGCAAGACCAGGGTGTCGATAGGAAATCCTTCTGTTCGATACTGCAAGAGACGCTCCAAAAACATACTACAACAAGGGAAAACACTAACAATATATGGGAAAGGAAAATCACCTTTCTTCATTTTCCTCACCTCCTACGGTTCTCAAAAGAGAATGTTTGCCCCTATGCGCGGGAGACCTGTAGAAATCCTAGGTGAGTCCAGCAAGATAGCTCTAGATGAAATCAACATTCGATCGATAGTTTCGATATTTCTTATTTCCTCGCAAATACACAATAATGAATGCAATTCTTGAAAAGGATAACATTCAAAGTCACAGAAAATCCACACAGCACCTACGGGGCAAAGGTGCCAACTTAGATGGAAAACTTAGCAAAAACGTACATGATGGCTCCAATCGATGGAGAGGCTACCCCGTAGTCCTCGATAGACGGACACAGAGTCCCCAAACTAATCATTTCCCCCCACATTAATAAATAATCCCATTTAAACAGGGTTTATAACTAGAAACTTACAATCTGCTTCTTTCTCTTTTTCTTTTAATTTGGGAAAGGGATATGTTAAAGAATGATGATCATGATCATGATTATCATTATGACTATTATATTAAATCGAATTAACCGTACCAAAACCCCACCACTCACCTTATAAAAATGGGAGTTGATGCATATGTGGGAAGCCGCTGTGTATCTTTGTCTCAAGGCGTGGAACCACAAAAACGCTTCTCCCAAACAAATCCCATCTCGACTGTCATCCTTTTCCTTGCTTTTCCTTTGAAAGTTTTTGCTCTCTGTTATAGGACTATCTCATTGAGGTAGTTTGTTAATTTCACAGTTTATAGAATACATGTGGAACCATTCTGGATTCCTTCTGGGGCAACTTGTGTGCCAGGGGGAAACCTTCTGTTTGGAGAATACTCCTCGCTTACACAGGAAGCTGCAGTTCATCAGCGCTGCTAGAGAATGGCACTGCACGAATCAGTCGAAGCATCTTTATGCGATCTTTGACTAGGTCCGTGTACAAGGGGCTCCCGTGAGGATTACCCTAGATGCTTCCTGGTCACATGTGCCCTATCTTCTCTCTGGTACGTGCTACTCAGAGAATATGCTTGCTCCTGAATTATGCCAGCATTTATTCATTTCCATTTAGGCTACAGTGTTTTCCAAATGGTCCTATAATTTCGCCTCCCATATCAGCAGGGTGTGTGCAAGAGTTTTCCTCAAAGCCAACACAGTGATCAGTTTCTTAAGTTTCCTCAATCTGGTGAGTTGGAAACTATATCTGGCTTCATTTTTTATTCTGCATTTCCTTGACCAATAATGAGGACACGGGGCCAAAGGCGTATTAAGCGTATTAAACGTAGATATTCTGTAACAGTCATATTTTGCCAATTATATGGGCTACAGATACCTTGTCCTGTTTGAAGCTTGTTTTTGACCCTCTTCATGATATCTTTGGAAACTTTTTATTATGGAAAATTTGAAATAGAAACAAAATCGGAAAGAATAGTAGAATACTTTCTCACTACCCTGACTCAAGAAATCACCAACCCCTGGCCAGATCTTGTTTCCTTTATACCCCTCCTACCTTAAGTTCATGATCCCCTTAATAATATCCCTCCAACGATAAAAAGTCAATATGTTTCTATCAAAGGTAGAGGCTTTCTTCCCTTTTTCAGGGTACTCACAGCCACATTATTCCATGTAAAAATTTCACCGTGTTAGAGATAACAGCAAGTACTCAATGTTTGCGTTTCCCTGAGACACACACGCTCATTTCAGTTTCTTTGAATCCAGTCCAAATACAGTCCATACCTTGTGAGGGGTTGAGATGTCTTTTGAAAGAGTGTCCATACATCGCGACTAGTCGGGGGCAGCCCCGGTTGTCACCATTTCCCTTTGTTTCCTACCGCTGTCCGCAGTGACCCGAGCTATTTTTGCATTGTGAGGGGTTTCATCGTGGATTTAAACGTATTGAACGTGTTTCAATATCTTGCAATTATTAGACTTGCTGGCGATCAAACCGTCCTGTGTTTGGCAAACGGGAGTCTACTCATTCTGGTTCCTGTGTCTTTTGACGTGACCCTCGTCCTGTAGGATATGGTAGCATCCGTGCTTCCCAGTATGAGAAGCGTGCGTTTCCCGCCCCCAGACCTCAAGTCAGCGTATGTCTCCAGTAAGTCTTAGGACCGTTTAATAACGATGGTTGGCGGAGACCACAATCTAGATGCTGGTGAAATGCACTAGTGTCGAGTTCGCACCTATGTCTCAGCACTTTCCGTGGAAAAACTTAAAAAAAAAAAAAAAAGAAAGAAAGAAAGAGAGAAAGAAAAGAAAAAAAAATTACAGGAAAACACATTGAGTTTACACTGATAATCCAAGTTCAAACTGAGAACTGAGAGTTTTTTTACATTACTTTACCGATTTCACCTCTTCCTCTCACACCCAGATTCCCAGTCCCCAAAGACACCAACAGCATTTCTTCTTTGCAGGATCCCACAGAATAATCGTAGCCATGCACCATAGAACCGTGGACTGGTTCCTACTGCATGAAGTAGGAAAGGCGAGGAAGGAACCTTCTATTGTTCCGGCTCCACTGTGAAAATGTAAGAGCTGCCGTCCGCCGAAGCCAGTCTGCTCATGTCCAAGGAGCTGTGAGCCACGTCACACTCCTTTGGAATATTTCCCTGAGCCTTCATGTGGGCTCCTGACGTCTGTAGAATCTGACAAGCTCACACGTTGTCCTCCCGTTTGTGTCCTCCGTGCTTTGAATAGATGTGCTATTGAGTGCTTGATTTTTGTTGTCATAGGTGTATGTGTTTGTGGCAAAGTGTTGAGTGTTTGGTGTGTATGTAGCAGCTAGAGAGCGAGGCTCTGAAGGCTACTGGGCAGCAGGAGGGCGCGGGGTCGGGTGGGGGGCGCTGGGCCGGGAGGGCCGCGTAGCAGCTGGGCCTCTCGAGGCGTCCGGGGACGGCCGCTGCCGTCTAGGGCCATAGCACCCTGAACGTGCCCGATCTCGTCTGGTCTGGGAAGCTAAGCAGGGTCGGCCCGGTTAGTACTTGGATGGGAGACCGCCTGGGAATACCGGGTGCTGTAGGCTTTTGCTTCTTCTTTTGTCCCGCCCGCCGGGGGGTCGGGGGTGGGGGGGCCCCCCCTCGCCTTCTGCGCCCGCCCCCACTTTCGCCCTCGGGCCCCGGCCCCTCCCCCCCCCTCGGCGCGACCCGCTGCCCCCGCCCGGGGCTTCCTCCCCTCTCCCCCGCTGCAGCACCACCGCCAGGTGGCGGCAGCGGCAGAGCGTCCCAGGCGTTCCGTTGGGCCGGCAGCGGAGCCCCAACCCTGGGCCCCACACCGGGCCGGGGCCGGGCGGCGGGATCCCTAAGTGCCGCCGGGTCTCCTCTCCCCCGGACCCCGCACCCGCCGCCCCGCACTCCGGGACATCGCGTACACCCGGCGCGGGACAGCCCAGGGCGGCAAACCGTGTCCTGGGCCCCCCGGACACCCGGCCCACCGTGCACTTTCTCTCCGCCGCACACCCGGGCCTCGGGCCCGGGCCTCACGCCGGGCGGGCTCCTCGCCGCCGACGGGGCTCCGAGAGACACACCGGCGCGCCGCACAGGGCGACTCGCTGGCCCCCTGGGCAGAGAGGACACACAACAGCACACGGAGCGCACGCACCCAAACCCAAACCACCCACCGGCCCCTGGACCCCTGGCTACACACCCCAAACCCCACCCCACCGGGCCACAGGATAGCCGGCTCCGGCCCCCCGCGCAGCCCCCCGCCCCCGCGCGGGGGCTGCTGCCACACGCAGGCCCTGAGGGGAATCGGGGCAGAACGGTCCTCCCCAGACGGGGGGTGGGGTGGCGGGGTGGGGGGGGGACACTGCAGATCTTCAGGACCTCCGGGTGACGGACCAGCGGCAGGCGCGGCCCTGCCTCCTCCTCCCGGCCCCGCCCCAAAGCCCCTCCCCACCGTGCCCTCGCGTGGGCCGGCGGAGGGCCCTCTCTCGCGCACTCTCCGGCTCCGGCCCTCCGCCCCCCACGCGTGGAAGCCTGTCCCTGCGCGCGTGCCCGTGGGTCTGCTCCTCGGGGTGTGGGACGGCGGTGCGTCCGTGGTTTGGGTGGGGGTGGGGGGGTGCGCGCGCGAGACCCGTCAGGCTCCGCCTGGCCCCCCACCCCCCACCCCGATAAGGGCAGGTGGGCTAGCGAAGGGCCAGGGCGGCGGGAGGGACCCGACTGCGCAGGGAGGGACGCGTCGCAGCAGATCGGCCTCTTGAGGCGTCCGGGGGCGGGCCGCCCTCGTCTACGGCCAGACCGCCCTGAACGCGCCCGATCTCGTCTCACCTCGGAAGCTAAGCAGGGTCGGGCCCGGTTAGTACTTGGATGGGAGACCGCCTGGGAATCCCGGGTGCCGTAGGCTTTTTGCTCTGCTTCTTTTTCTGTCCCGCCCCCCTGGGCTGGGAAGGGGAGGGGGGGGGCCTTCGCCCTCCGCGCCCGGCCCGGCTCCGCCCCCGGCCGGCCCGGACCCTGCCCCGTGGCCCCTGGAGACAGGGTCAGATTGGAGATGTGGAGGCTCAGTCCCCGAGGCTGTCGCCCCCTCACACACCTGCCGCAGGTCCGGGCCTCCGGAACTTCTGACCGACCGGCTCTGAATTCAGGACACAGTCTAAAGTTGTCCAAGGAGATGACCACGTTACCACCCTAGGACAGGAAAAATTGGACCCTATCCACATATGCAGAAGAAGAGAATCTAAACAGCTGGCTATTCGTTCACGGTAACATAATTCAGGAATCCAGAGGCGAAGACATCTAGAAACACTTTTCAAACGTCTAAATCTTTAGAACATATTCTGAAGGATTAAGAAGTAGAAGCATTCTTTGGACAGTCACGAGCAAGACCAGGGTGTCGATAGGAAATCCTTCTGTTCGATACTGCAAGAGACGCTCCAAAAACATACTACAACAAGGGAAAACACTAACAATATATGGGAAAGGAAAATCACCTTTCTTCATTTTCCTCACCTCCTACGGTTCTCAAAAGAGAATGTTTGCCCCTATGCGCGGGAGACCTGTAGAAATCCTAGGTGAGTCCAGCAAGATAGCTCTAGATGAAATCAACATTCGATCGATAGTTTCGATATTTCTTATTTCCTCGCAAATACACAATAATGAATGCAATTCTTGAAAAGGATAACATTCAAAGTCACAGAAAATCCACACAGCACCTACGGGGCAAAGGTGCCAACTTAGATGGAAAACTTAGCAAAAACGTACATGATGGCTCCAATCGATGGAGAGGCTACCCCGTAGTCCTCGATAGACGGACACAGAGTCCCCAAACTAATCATTTCCCCCACATTAATAAATAATCCCATTTAAACAGGGTTTATAACTAGAAACTTACAATCTGCTTCTTTCTCTTTTTCTTTTAATTTGGGAAAGGGATATGTTAAAGAATGATGATCATGATCATGATTATCATTATGACTATTATATTAAATCGAATTAACCGTACCAAAACCCCACCACTCACCTTATAAAAATGGGAGTTGATGCATATGTGGGAAGCCGCTGTGTATCTTTGTCTCAAGGCGTGGAACCACAAAAACGCTTCTCCCAAACAAATCCCATCTCGACTGTCATCCTTTTCCTTGCTTTTCCTTTGAAAGTTTTTGCTCTCTGTTATAGGACTATCTCATTGAGGTAGTTTGTTAATTTCACAGTTTATAGAATACATGTGGAACCATTCTGGATTCCTTCTGGGCAACTTGTGTGCCAGGGAAACCTTCTGTTTGGAGAATACTCCTCGCTTACACAGGAAGCTGCAGTTCATCAGCGCTGCTAGAGAATGGCACTGCACGAATCAGTCGAAGCATCTTTATGCGATCTTTGACTAGGTCCGTGTACAAGGGGCTCCCGTGAGGATTACCCTAGATGCTTCCTGGTCACATGTGCCCTATCTTCTCTCTGGTACGTGCTACTCAGAGAATATGCTTGCTCCTGAATTATGCCAGCATTTATTCATTTCCATTTAGGCTACAGTGTTTTCCAAATGGTCCTATAATTTCGCCTCCCATATCAGCAGGGTGTGTGCAAGAGTTTTCCTCAAAGCCAACACAGTGATCAGTTTCTTAAGTTTCCTCAATCTGGTGAGTTGGAAACTATATCTGGCTTCATTTTTTATTCTGCATTTCCTTGACCAATAATGAGGACACGGGGCCAAAGGCGTATTAAGCGTATTAAAACGTAGATATTCTGTAACAGTCATATTTTGCCAATTATATGGGCTACAGATACCTTGTCCTGTTTGAAGCTTGTTTTTGACCCTCTTCATGATATCTTTGGAAACTTTTTATTATGGAAAATTTGAAATAGAAACAAAATCGGAAAGAATAGTAGAATACTTTCTCACTACCCTGACTCAAGAAATCACCAACCCCTGGCCAGATCTTGTTTCCTTTATACCCCTCCTACCTTAAGTTCATGATCCCCTTAATAATATCCCTCCAACGATAAAAAGTCAATATGTTTCTATCAAAGGTAGAGGCTTTCTTCCCTTTTTCAGGGTACTCACAGCCACATTATTCCATGTAAAAATTTCACCGTGTTAGAGATAACAGCAAGTACTCAATGTTTGCGTTTCCCTGAGACACACACGCTCATTTCAGTTTCTTTGAATCCAGTCCAAATACAGTCCATACCTTGTGAGGGGTTGAGATGTCTTTTGAAAGAGTGTCCATACATCGCGACTAGTCGGGGGCAGCCCCGGTTGTCACCATTTCCCTTTGTTTCCTACCGCTGTCCGCAGTGACCCGAGCTATTTTTGCATTGTGAGGGGTTTCATCGTGGATTTAAACGTATTGAACGTGTTTCAATATCTTGCAATTATTAGACTTGCTGGCGATCAAACCGTCCTGTGTTTGGCAAAACGGGAGTCTACTCATTCTGGTTCCTGTGTCTTTTGACGTGACCCTCGTCCTGTTGGATATGGTAGCATCCGTGCTTCCCAGTATGAGAAGCGTGCGTTTCCCGCCCCAGACCTCAAGTCAGCGTATGTCTCCAGTAAGTCTTAGGACCGTTTAATAACGATGGTTGGCGGAGACCACAATCTAGATGCTGGTGAAATGCACTAGTGTCGAGTTCGCACCTATGTCTCAGCACTTTCCGTGGAAAAACTTAAAAAAAAAAAAAAAAGAAAGAAAGAAAGAGAGAAAGAAAAGAAAAAAAAATTACAGGAAAACACATTGAGTTTACACTGATAATCCAAGTTCAAACTGAGAACTGAGAGTTTTTTTACATTACTTTACCGATTTCACCTCTTCCTCTCACACCCAGATTCCCAGTCCCCAAAGACACCAACAGCATTTCTTCTTTGCAGGATCCCACAGAATAATCGTAGCCATGCACCATAGAACCGTGGACTGGTTCCTACTGCATGAAGTAGGAAAGGCGAGGAAGGAACCTTCTATTGTTCCGGCTCCACTGTGAAAATGTAAGAGCTGCCGTCCGCCGAAGCCAGTCT